>NC_090319.1:36815843-36900116 GCF_040869045.1 Eurosta solidaginis
GCTGAAAAAGGGCAAACACTGGAAGTGGGGAGCCGAACAACAGGAAGCCTTCGAGGTCTTAAAGCAAAAACTAACGGAAGCACCGATACTTGCCTGTCCGGACTCCACCAAGACCTTCACCTTGCAAACGGACGCAAGCAATTTCGGGCTAGGCGCCGTATTGACACAGGAGTTGGAAGGCGGGGAACGCGTGATCGCCTATGCCAGCAGGAAACTCAACAAGGCGGAAACCAACTACTCGCCTACCGAGAAGGAATGCCTCGCGATCGTCTGGGGAATACGCAAGATGAGGCCATACTTGGAAGGGTACCGATTCAGGGTAATCACGGACCATATGTCTCTAAAGTGGCTGAACTCCATCGAAAGCCCCTCCGGCCGTATAGCACGATGGGCCTTGGAACTTCAGCAGCACACCTTCGACATAGAGTACAGGAAAGGAAAGCTGAACCTGGTAGCGGATGCACTATCACGACAGCCACTGGAGACCCTACGACTGGCAACGACAACAGAGCGACCATGCAAGTGGTGGCACAAGCGCGTGAATGAAGTGCGCACTAACCCCGAGAAATATTCTGACTACATGATACAAGATGGACAACTGTACTGCCATATTCCCTGCCGGTCACAAGATGAAGAAGCGGTACGTTGGAAACTTTGTGTACCCACACCACTGCGACAACGAGTATTAGAAGAAAATCACAACATACCAAGCGCTGGACACATGGGCATCGGCCGGACAGTAGCGCGGGTTGCCAACCGGTACTACTGGCCCGGCATGTTTCGGGACATCAGTCGATACGTACGACAGTGCGAGTCTTGCCAGAAGTACAAGGAAACACAGCAAAAGCCGGCCGGAAAGATGCTCACACAAGTGGCCCAAGAACCATTCGCCACGGTATGCGTCGATTTCGTTGGACCACTCCCACGATCCACACACGGGAACACGATGCTACTAGTATTTTTCGACCGCTTCAGCAAATGGGTGGAACTGGTCCCCATGAGGCGTGCGACAGCAGAAGGCCTACGCCGTGCGTTCAGAGAACGCATCCTCGCAAGATTTGGTGCTCCCAAGATACTGATATCGGACAACGGCGTCCAGTTCACCAGCACAATGTGGCAGCGTTACCTCAGGGAAATGGGGATACGACAACAATTCACGGCGCCCTACACCCCGCAAGAAAACCCGACGGAACGGGCGAACAGTACAATCAAGAGAATCATAGCACAACTCACCAGATCACAGCACAACAGATGGGACGACCGTCTCCCAGAAATCGAGCTGGCCATCAACACCAGTGTGACCGCGTCCACAGGATACAGTCCAGCCTTCCTCGTACAAGGACGGGAACCGCGACTACCACGGGCATTGTTTGCCGAGGTCAACCTGGGGACGGGTACAGCTACCACAACGGCAGAAGAGAAATCTGACAGAATGCAAGAGGCATTCAGAATAGTGAGGCAGAACATGGAACGAGCGGCGGCAGATCAAGCACGGCACTACAATTTACGGCGGAGAAAATGGACCCCCGTAGTCGGCGAACTAGTGCTCGCAAAGGAACACCATCTCTCCAAGGCCGGCGAAAATTTCGCGGCAAAGTTGGCCCCTAAATATGACGGACCCTACTAGGATATGTATCACCAGTGATACTCAAAGTACGAAAATCCAATGGCGGGAAGGAGAAAACGGTCAATATTGGGGAGCTAAAGCCATATCATGCAGCAGAGACCATCGCGGGAAATTAAAATAAATTCAGGGAAAATAATCTAATCATTCTATCGCAAACCACCGAGGTGACAACACGTTCTTTTGCTACGAATTTCTTTTCCAAAAAAAAAAAAAACCAACAACCTAAGATGGAGAGCCATAACGCCAAACTAAACAACAGCGTCAAGCGTATGCGCCAGCATTACGAGGAGGAGGAAGCAAAGCACCCCAGGGTAGTACTGCTGGAAGGAGCTACCGGCGCCGACGTCAGCAACACGCGTGGAACCACACGCACAAACACGTACGCTGACGTCGCACGCAACGTTACACCACCAAGCGCTACTGGCGCCGACGTCAGCAACACGCGTGCAACTAAGCGAGAAACCACGTACGCTGACGTCGCACATATCATCACACCACCGAATACCACAGGCGGCGACGTCAACAACATGCGTACAACTAAACACGCAAACACGTACGCTGACGTCGCACGCACCATTACATCACCAAACACTGCAGACACCTACACCAACACCACGAACACCGGGCACCGACCGAGGGCTAAATTTCTGAAGTGGGGGGGGGGGGGGGGGGGGGGGGGGAGTGTGAGGGCCAAATAAATCCGCATTAATTTGGCCCACACAAAACG
Organism: Eurosta solidaginis; assembly: GCF_040869045.1. Taxonomy (NCBI): domain Eukaryota; kingdom Metazoa; phylum Arthropoda; class Insecta; order Diptera; family Tephritidae; genus Eurosta; species Eurosta solidaginis. Next base: position 36,818,198 of record NC_090319.1, read on the forward strand.
ACCCCACAACATATTTGACACGACATTGACACAACAAGTGGCCACAAAAGGCTCTAGCAACAAGATCAACCAACAAGTCTCAGCAACACAACGAGCGGTCGCAACATTTAACAGCAACACGGCCAACCAACAAATCTCAGCAACACAACGAGCGCACGCAACCATTTGAGCTAGCAACACCAAACACAACAGCCATAAAAGGAGCGACACAGCAGCAAAGCAGTCAGTCAGCACGGAGCTGTGGTCGTGACCAGAGCTACTAGCGAAGTATATCCCTATTGCAGTTGACCTTCTCTATGCAATAGGAATCCACTTCATAGGAGCGATTCGTGGAATGGTGATTGCGGTTGACCTTCTCTACGCATCACCCCCCAAAGACCAAAGGCCCCGTCACAGTAACGCGCAACCGCGACAGGTGACACCCGCTCACCTCCGTCAGTAGAAGTACGCCGGCAGAGGCCGCAACAGAGCGGCAACGCACGTAAACCGGCAGTCAGTCAGCACGGAGCTGTGGTCGTGACCAGAGCTACTAGCGAAGTATATCCCTATTGCAGTTGACCTTCTCTATGCAATAGGAATCCACTTCCTAGGAGCGAGTCGTGGAGCGGTGATTGCGGTTGATCTTCTCTACGCAGCACCCCCAAAGACCAAAGGCCCCGCCACAGTAACGCGCAACCGCGACAGGTGACTCCCGCTCACCTCCGTCAGTAGAAGTACGCCGGCAGAGGCCGCAACAGAGCGGCAACGCACGTAAACCAGCGCAGACCGCGGCAGAGGTCCGCCGACGCACAACGTAACCAGGGTAAGCCAGCGCGAACCGCGGGAGCAGAGGTACGCCGACAGAGACCACGTCAACGCGGCGACGCATAGCGCAGCCAGGCTAAGCCAGCGCCAAGCGCGGCGGCAGAGCGCAGCAGAGGTACACCGACAGAGTAATACAAATAGACGCCGACGCAAAGCGCAGCAGAGTAATACAAGTAAACGCCGACGTAAGGCGCGTCAAGGCACCGACGCCACATACTAACGGGATCCGTCTAACGGAACACGGCGAAAGAGCATCGCCTCAGCAATACAAGTAAACGCCGACGTAGGGCGCGACAGAGTATCGCCCAGCAAATACGAGTAGACGCCGACGCAAGGCGTGGCAGAGAATCACCCAGCAACCAGCAAAACAAATAGACGCCGACGCAAGGCGCAGCAGAGTAATACAAGTAAACGCCGACGGAAGGCGCGTCAAGGTACCGACGCCACATACTAACGGGATCCGTCTAACAGAACACGGCGACAGAGCATCGCCTCAGCAATACAAATAGACGCCGACGCAAGGCGCAGCAGAGTAATACAAGTAAACGCCGACGCAGGGCGCGACAGAGAATCGCCCAGCAAATACGAGTAGACGCCGACGCAAGGCGTGGCAGAGAATCACCCAGCAACCAGCAATACAAATAGACGTAAGGCGCGACAGAGCACCGCAGCGGAGAGAGACGCCGTCATAAGGCGCGTCAAGGCACCGACGCCACACACTAACGGGACCCAGCTAACGGAATACGGCCGAACCGCTAAGGCCCGCCACCGCAATCAAGGATACCGCAAGATAATCCAAGTGAAATTAAAAATGAAGTATATAAGCACGTTTTATTTTATATGATAGAATTTAGAACCAATAAAGAGAGTGAAGTTTATATTAAATTGATTTGCAAGGTGCCCCTTTAATACAAATTTATTGTAAACGAACCCTGGGCACGGCGAGTATACCCCAGCAAATATCAAAGAAGCAACGGGGCACGAAAAGCTTCGTTACAATATGAGTGCTGACAAAAAGCACACATACACGTGCATGTACATGCATGCACATGCATGTGGCGGTGATGGTGTGGGTGGTTATAAATTAAGTCGAGTATCGATTTGAAGAGTTGCATCGGGGGATCGCAATCAGATGCGGAAAAGTTAGGCATCCTGCCTAAACATCGGTATATAGTATATATCTCATACAACCGATTGTTCAGATAAGAAACTTTTCGCAATATAGCATATATTGTTGTCTGAAAAAATCATAGAGATCGGTGGTATATATATTATATACTTCATATAAACTGTCATTTTTGCCCCTTTTTTACGGTTAGAAGCTTCAAAATTCATCAAATTTCATCAAATAGTTACGTTTACGTCATATATTTTTGAAATACGTGATTCGTAGTCATAGATTTACATGCAGACCACAAAAAACGTGAAGCTTTGCATCCTCACACAAAGAACCTACCTATTTTTATACCTTTCATGAAAATGAAATGGTATATTAATTTCGTCACGAAACCGAAAATTGTAAGTCCTTAAAGGAAAATAGATAGACCCACCATTAAGTCTACCGAAATAATCAGGTTGAAGAGCTGAGTTTATTTAGCCATGTCCGTCTGTCCGTCTGTCTATTTGTATGCAAACTAGTCCCTCAATTTTCGAGATATCTTGATAAAATTTGGTGAGCGGGTGTATTTGGGTGTCCGATTAGACATTTGTCGGAACCGACCGGATCGGAACACTATAGCATATATCCTCCATACAACCGATTTTTCAGAAAAAGAGGATTTTTGTAATATCTTACCCAATTTAACAGATTGAAGCTTCAAACTTCACCATATACTTTCGTATATTGCACATATTGTTGCCTGAAAAAATTGATGAGATCCGTCGTATATATAGTATATATCCCCCACAACCGATTGTTCAGATAAGGAACTTTTCGCAATTACTGCCCTATTTTAAGAGCTAGAGGCTTCAAATTTCAACGAATGCTTACGTATATAGCATATATTGTTGTCTGAAAAAATCATAAAGATCGGTGGTATATATAGTATATATACGGTGGTATATATAGTATATATATATAGTATATATATATATATATATTTTCGCAAATTTTAGCCCCATTTTAACAGCTAGAAGCTTCAAATTTCACCGAATACTTACGTATATAGCATAAATTGTTGTCTGAAAAAATCATAGAGATCGGTTGTATATATAGTATATATCTCATACAACCGATTTTTCAGATAAGAAACTTTTCGCAATTTCTACCCCATTTTAACAGCTATAAGCTTCAAATTTCACCGATTGCTTACGTATATAGCATATATTGTTGTATGAAAAAATCATAGCGATCGGTTGTATATATAGTATATATCTCATACAACCGATTGTTCAGATAAGAAACTTTTCGCAATTTCTACCCCATTTTAACAGCTCTAAGCTTCAAATTTCACCGATTGCTTACGTATATAGCATATATTGTTGTCTGAAAAAATCATAGAGATCGGTTGTATATATAGTATATATCTCATACAACCGATTGTTCAGATAAGAAACTTTTCGCAATTTCTACCCCATTTTAACAGTTATAAGCTTCAAATTTCACCGATTGCTTACGTATATAGTATGTATTGTTGTGTCAAAAAATCATAGAGATCGGTGATATATATAGTATATATCTCATACAACCGATTGTTCAGATAAGAAAGTTTTCGCAATTTCTACCCCATTTTAACAGCTATAAGCTTCAAATTTCACCGATTGCTTACGTATATAGCATATATTGTTGTCTGAAAAAATCATAGAGATCGGTTGTATATATAGTATTTATCTCATACAACCGATTGTTCAGATAAGAAACTTTTCGCAATTTCTACCCCATTTTAACAGCTATAAGCTTCAAATTTCACCGATTGCTTACGTATATAGCATATATTGTTGTCTGGAAAAATCATAGAGATCGGTGGTATATATATTATGCACTTCATATAAATTGTCATTTTTGCCCCTTTTTTACGGCTAGAAGCTTCGAAATTCATCAAATAGTTACATTTACGTCATATATTTTTGAAATACATGATTCGTAGTCATAGCTTTTACATGCAGACCACAAAAAACGTGAAGCTTTGCATCCTCACACAAAGAACCTACCTATTTTTATACCTTTCATGAAAATGAAATGGTATATTAATTTCGTCACGAAACCGAAAATTGTAAGTCCTTAAAGGAAAATAGATAGACCCACCATTAAGTATACCGAAATAATCAGGTTGAAGAGCTGAGTTGATTTAGCCATGTCCGTCTGTCCGTCTGTCTGTTTGTATGCAAACTAGTCCCTCAATTTTCGAGATATCTTGATAAAATTTGGTGAGCGGGTGTATTTGGGTGTCCGATTAGACATTTGTCGGACCCGACCGGATCGGACCACTATAGCATATATCCTCCATACAACCGATTTTTCAGAAAAAGAGGGTTTTTGTAATATCTTACCCAATTTAACAGATTGAAGCTTCAAACTTCACCATATACTTTCGTATATTGCACATATTGTTGCCTGAAAAAATTGATGAGATCGGTCGTATATATAGTATATATCCCCCACAACCGATTGTTCAGATAAGGAACTTTTCGTAATTACTGCCCTATTTTAAGAGCTAGAGGCTTCAAATTTCAACGAATGCTTACGTATATAGCATATATTGTTGTCTGAAAAAATCATAAAGATCGGTGGTATATATAGTATATATATGGTGGTATATATAGTATATATATATATATTTTCGCAAATTTTAGACCCATTTTAACAGCTAGAAGCTTCAAATTTCACCGAATACTTCCGTATATAGCATATATTGTTGTCTGAAAAAATCATAGAGATCGGTTGTATATATAGTATATATCTCATACAACCGATTGTTCAGATAAGAAACTTTTCGCAATTTCTACCCCATTTTAACAGCTATAAGCTTAAAATTTCACCGATTGCTTACGTATATAGCATATATTGTTGTCTGAAAAAATCATAGAGATCGGTTGTATATATAGTATATATCTCATACAACCGATTGTTCAGATAAGGAACTTTTCGTAATTACTGCCCTATTTTAAGAGCTAGAAGCTTCAAATTTCACCGAATACTTACGTATATAGCATATATTGTTGTCTGAAAAAATCATAGAGATCGGTTGTATATATAGTATATATCTCATACAACCGATTGTTCAGATAAGAAACTTTTCGCAATTTCTACCCCATTTTAACAGCTATAAGCTTCAAATTTCACCGATTGCTTACGTATATAGCATACATTGTTGTCTGAAAAAATCATAGATATCGGTTGTATATATAGTATATATCTCATACAACCGATTGTTCAGATAAGAAACTTTTCGCAATTTCTACCCCATTTTAACAGCTATAAGCTTCAAATTTCACCGATTGCTTAGGTATATAGCATATATTGTTGTCTGAAAAAATCATAGAGATCGGTTGTATATATAGTATATATCTCATACAACCGATTGTTCAGATAAGAAACTTTTCGCAATTTCTACCCCATTTTAACAGCTATAAGCTTCAAATTTCACCGATTGCTTAGGTATATAGCATATATTGTTGTCTGAAAAAATCATAGATATCGGTTGTATATATAGTATATATCTCATACAACCGATTGTTCAGATAAGAAACTTTTCGCAATTTCTACCCCATTTTAACAGCTATAAGCTTCAAATTTCACCGATTGCTTAGGTATATAGCATATATTGTTGTCTGAAAAAATCATAGAGATCGGTTGTATATATAGTATATATCTCATACAACCGATTGTTCAGATAAGAAACTTTTCGCAATTTCTACCCCATTTTAACAGCTATGAGCTTCAAATTTCACCGAATACTTACGTATATAGCATATATTGTTGTCTTGAAAAATCATAGAGATCGGTTGTATATATAGTATATATCTCATACAACCGATTGTTCAGATAAGAAACTTTTCGCAATTTCTACCCCATTTTAACAGCTATAAGCTTCAAATTTCACCGATTGCTTAGGTATATAGCATATATTGTTGTCTGAAAAAATCATAGAGATCGGTTGTATATATAGTATATATCTCATACAACCGATTGTTCAGATAAGAAACTTTTCGCAATTTCTACCCCATTTTAACAGCTATAAGCTTCAAATTTCAACGAATGCTTACGTATATAGCATATATTGTTGTCTGAAATAATCATAGAGATCGGTGGTATATATATTATATACTTCATATAAACTGTCATTTTTGCCCCTTTTTTACGGCTAGAAGCTTCAAAATTCATCAAATAATTACATTTACGTCATATATTTTTGAAATACGTGATTCGTAGTCATAGTTTTTACATGCAGACCACAAAAAACGTGAAGCTTTGCATCCTCACACAAAGAACTTACCTATTTTTTATTTTATATTTATCTTAAAAATCGTTTAGGTATGTAGATCTGTTCACTATATATTTCTTATCTTATACATCCGATTATTCAGAGATTACGAACGGGATAAGATTATTGTTCAGCCCCATTCATGAAAGGTATGAAGTCTTCGGCACAGCCGAAGACAGTCCCGTTCTTACTTGTTTATTTTATATTTAACTTAAAAATCGTTTAGGTATGTAGATCTGTTCATTATATATTTCTTATCTTATACATCCGATTATTGGAGATTACGAACGGCATAAGATTATTGTTCAGCCCCATTCATGAAAGGTATGAAGTCTTCGGCACAGCCGAAGACAGTCCCGTCCTTACTTGTTTCAATCTATCTTTCGCCCTCTCCTTTTGTTTTCTATCTCACTCTCCCTTTCTCTCTACCTCAAGAAAATTGCACCAAAACGTAACTTATAAGTATCGTTTATGTGGAGGTATCTCGGACATTCTGCGAAAAAGGTCGTTAGGTCTGGGAGCCTATTAAAAAGCTAAAATGAAGTCTGTCCTATGATAGTAGGAATGATTGGGAAATGTTCACAACTTGCTTATTTAGTCATTTCATTTTTCACGGACAGATCCAAATTGACTTGCGAAGTAGGAATGGTAATCTTAACAGCACTCGCGAGCGTGGTTCAAAAATGCGTTACCGAGAAGGCGTGTAAGATGTTACTAACTCTGAATAACGTAGGTAATGGGATAGCTAACTGTAGGAAGGGGGATTGGGTTTAAATGAGTTTTAAACATGTAAGGCGAAAGTACTTAGGTTGCTCCGAAAGAAATAACTAGAAGTACATGCTTTGCTCAGGTACCCATCATACATATATTTCTAATTTCCTACAAGAACTAGACAGCCAGTTTACGGACTTTCTCCTGGCTGGCCGCTTAGTAAGGCTATTTCAACATTCGGATCTCGTATTGTTCTCGACAAGAGATCTTCTAAGGCTTCGTAGTATGATTTCCGGATGAACCACACACAAGACGGCGGAAGGTCAAAAATCCGGAAACTTTATGTTAAAGGCCTAGCAGATTTCCTCCGACATGGTAACCTCACCTATAACACATTTGCGCATATTGATTCTTCCGTAAGGGATTTGACTTCCGCTTTAACAGACATCGCCTGGCCCGCAGCTTCTTACATCTCTGGTATGTTGCCGCCAACCAACTGCTTGGTAAGTTGGAAAATCAAATCTCATTTCGCGTGCTTCCAACAGTTTCCTTTTTTTACGATATTGGTATCACCGCGAGCCGATTTATGCTTTGGTCACTTTTGCTTCTATATTGCCTTGCATCGTTCCACTGCTTATTAACCATTTCTTGAAACCATGTTCGCTGCTGAATCTGAGACTATAGCGGTAGTTGTTTGCATCCCCTCTCCGATTTGGCGTTCATTTGTGAAGAATTCCGAATATATTTATCTCCGCTTGGAAATTTGGAAAATCTGATGAACGCCTTCTAAATCTAACCAAACGTAGCTAAACGGCATACAGAAGCGGCGGCAGGGATTATAAGAGCACATAATTAGTCGAGACAACTTAGACTCCTTCGGCATCCAGAGTTGAGGGCAAAATTATCGCTAAGCTCGATAGTCGATTGTTATCGATTACATTGGTTATCGACTAGTCAACGATAACGAATCGATAAAAACCGATGAGTAGTCGATAGCGAGCCTATAACATTTCGACAATCATTCGATAATACGCCGATAACAAACCTATAACTCGTTGATAGCAAATCGATAATCGGAGACGAACCAGTTTCGGCCTGTCATAGTAAGCCCTGAAGACTTTTCTAACAAAAAAATTGTAATAAACGGAACAAGAAATACTGGATAGCAAATGTATAAACACTAAAAGTACAAACATATAATAGGCACACATATTCTACGTTTTCTCCTTTACAGAGTTGCATGCAATATGTTAATGAGCTGAATACAATCGAAGCCGCAAATATGGCCATGTTTCGTAGCAGATTATAATTTATTAATTTTGATATAGTAAAAATGCCGGGACATAGCATTTCCCGGCGGGCCACTTCAAAATTTGTGAAAAATACGGGATGTCCCGGCCAATACGGGACATTTGGCAACGCTAGTGCTAATGTGCATCTTTGTAAAAATTAGTTTATTTTATAAGTCTTCCATCATCCAAACACCAACACCAAGTTAGTATTTTACTAGTATGCGAAAATATAATTTCAAATGTTTCTTTATGAAGATGAGTCCATATAATTGCATATATCCAATGTAGTTTAAACTATAAGCGATATGACCGAATCCCCAGCGGCTTAGGGGGTTAGAATATACCCGCGGTATGTATGCCTGTCGTAAGAGGTGACTAAAATACCGAATTCAAGGGGTCTGGGTAGCGCAGCCCTCTCAGGTTTCCAGCGCAATACATAGCTTCTCCAAACCCGCCAACTATCCGTGGCGAATCCTGTTTCATTAACAGCCGAGGCTCTGGCGACGCCAAACTCCTCATGGATCTAGGGGGTGGGAGGGCGTTATGGCCTAGAAGGCCGCATGTGATCATAACAAATCGTTCCCGAGATAGTCGGGCTTGGTACCGCAACGAACCGGATTTGCATTCCGCAAAGGAACATCAACTCGATAACATTCCCTAGGCCTTCAGCGAGGGTCTTTATCGCTACAACAGTGATAGAGAGCATTCCCACTTACTCCGCATTAGCCCTATATTCTCTGATTCCGATTACTACTCTCACTTCCGTATCCACGCCACACTTTGTATGGGAGATGCCACGTCCACATTAATTTTTCTGGTTGTGTAAGAGATTAAGCTTTCATTTAAATGTCCTCACATTTAACTTCCAGAGATATGTACGAGGTGTTTGAAAATGCCCAATTTTATTTAAACACAAATTTTTCAGGCTATGAGAACAACAACGGATGATCCGCTTGCCTGTTTTTTGGAAGATGTAGTGCTGACGCCCGTCGTGGGCCCTTACCTCGGGGTTTAGTATTTTACGGAACAGCACTATATGCACCACCTCTAGCGTGTGCTTATGGTAAGCTTTTGTAGGTTTGGAAGATCTATCTTAAGACATTCCAAGGTCGCGTTATTTTCGCCCGGTTTATTTAGGTCGTTTCGGATCAATCTTATCAGGCATAAGCATAGGGATTGCTGTGATGTATTTGCCTTATAGTCAGTGACTACTTTGTCACATATTTCATGTTATCACGAGCGGAGTCGGAGAGTCGCAGTGTTAGCTAATTAATCACTTCGCCTCTTTTTTGGCATACTACCACTATATCCCTCCTTTTTCTGCTTTGCAGCTTTTGAGATGTAATTGTTGTCATTGGAGCTGACTTGTCTTAAGGTTCTGGGGCTGGAACGCTTTAGGGAAGACCGAGGTACCTCCGTCATTGGGGTACATTCGTCAACTACGTTTTTGGCATGAAAGAGAAATACGTCATCATCAAATATCGACACAAACTCACCCACCACCAATAATAATGACCATTACAAAGTTGCATATCTCTAGCTGTATAACTGATACAAATAAACGTACTTTTGTGTTTTCGCGAGTGCCGATATATTATTTCAAGTTTTTTGTGCAAGTGGTTTTCAATATTTATATGTGCCATTAAAAAAATAATGTATTGCAAGTGAAAGGAGTGAATGTGATGTTTGTGGTAAAGTGTAGTTAGATTTTATTGAATAATTCATACCCCACAGAAAAATAGAAAAATAAAAATTCAGGTTCCGGGGTAGATACAGCGTTTTTTAATGGGGCACATCTTGGCGGCCGAATGTGCCCGTTAAGACGCTGTATCTACCCCGGACATTAAATTCATATTTGAAGTAAAACTTTCTTTCTGTTTCCAAGCGTTATATATGCAGATAAACAAATAAATGCAAGGCGCGATAATCTCCGAAGAGATTTTTGGCCGAGCTTCTCTTCCGAATTGCGTCTTGCTCCTCTTGATTTTCTCCTACAAATTGTCTGGACGGGGCCTACTTGTTTTATGCCGACTCCGAACGGCATCTGCAAGGCAGATGAGTTTTCACTGAGAGCTTTTGACGGCAGAAATACACTCGGAGTGCTTGCCAAACACTGCCGAAGGTCGACCCCGTTTAGAGAAATTTTCTTCTAATTGAAAAAACTTGTTTCTAAAATTTTGATGTTGCTTTCCCCGGGGTGTGATACCAGGATCTACGGTATGGATGGCGGAGCACGCTAGCGTCACACCACGGCGTCAGCCGCCACAGTTGCTTCTACAGACGATTCGCTATTGGGAAGGCTCCTTTCAAACCGAATATACTCCGTGGCTGCAGTCATCCCACAGCGTAATCTCGTATCAGCATGAAAGCGTCATTTCATTCTAGCCTCAAAACGTACTAGCGTAAAAGCACAGTATCATAAAAGCGTTCCAGCGCTTTGTCCTAATGGCGTGAGTTCACAGCAGCGTATTTCCGTAATTGCGTGAAATCGTAAGGGTATTAGCGTACTCTAAATTCGAGCTCATTCAATTGTTTTTCACATTTTACTCTCAACATAAACTAAGAAGTTGAGTTCATTCTAACTTTTAAATCTTTCCGAGCGGAGTGTCAAATCAATATTTTATAAAAGTTTCGCCATGGCAACCAAATCGCCACTTTTGTTGAACAACGGCAAAACTGGCCCGAATATATTATGCCCAACGATTTTAGTTGTTAAGTTGCAATTGTAAAGCTTTGTCATTAACAACAGTTGCATAATTTGTTGGAATTTACTACATTAATAAAAATGCATTTATCTGTGAAAATTAGGGATGCTGTGGACGCGGAATTTTAAACATCCGCGATTTCGAATGCATATATCTCAAAACCTACATCCTGAGGCACAATTTGTGCCTTTTTTTACTCATTTGGGATCAGGTAAAGCCTAAAATCTCGAGCTTTGAGTAAAAAAATCTAGCCATTTTTCTGCCTTATTTGATCCAGCTTTAAAGAGTTTTATCTGGGTTTGGGAACAAATATAACTTAATAAGTGGGGTGTGTGTGCTTTTCCGTATTTAATCTAGTTTATGGCAGTATACAATAGATCACATAATTAGTTTCGAAATAAGCCCCAAAAACAATTCCGAAAGATTAATGCCGAAATAGGCCCACATAGTTCAACGTACTACCTGTTGGCAAAATGATTCTTCATTGGAGGCAAAGTCCTTCACAGTTTCGAACTTCTATCGATCAAGAGTTGTGTGTTTATATGTATATTTGAATCGTACTATATACATTTTTAAATACATATGTATACAGCTTTTTGTATACAGCTCTTTTGTGATTCATAATCAGCTTGTGACGAACTAGCACCTGTCAGAATTTTATTTATTATTCGCCATGAATATAACGTCACACAGCCGCCCAACCGTCCAACCACACACGTTTGGACTAATAATTAACAAAGCAATTTCATTTTTGTTAAAAAGCGAATTCTCGAACTCTTAATTCACGCACTAATGCATGAAATGATGAATCGAACACACTTCAATGACATTCGGCAGTTGCGAAATACATATCGATTAATCTTCCAATCTGGGGACCAATAGGCCCAGCAGACGTTACCCTGCCCGAACTTTGAGTTGCCCCTCAATAATGGTTAGCGTGCAACAAATTCCTCTCTCCCCTCTTTCACTTCTACCCTAGTTACTTCCTCTTCTCTCCTCTTTCCCACTTTCACTATTTCTTCTTTTTCGCTCACTATTCTCATATATATCTTTTCCTCTTCAACGTATCTCACATTTTTCCAGTCTATCTTACGCCCTCTCCTTTTGTTTTCTGTCTCACTCTCGGTCTTTCTCTCTACCTCAAAAAACTCGCACCATAACGAAACTTATGAGTTTCGGTTAAGTAGAGGTATCTCGGACATTCTGCGAAAAAGGTCGTTTCTCAGCGAAATCATTTATAAATTTGTATGTGCCGAAGCCTATTAAAAAGCTAAACTAAAGTCTTTCCTATGATAATAGGAATGATAGAGATATGTTCACAAGTTATACTATGTATAAACACACACCAAATTGGCAATTTATACCATTTAGGCAATTTATTACCCAATTTATCATATACTAAATTGTGATAATAAATTGCCAATTAAAAAAATGCGTAATAAATAATGTTTCAAACTGCAAATGCGATCTTGTAAAGTGTGTTTATTGAGTAGATTTAAACGTCAGTTACGCATGGCTCAACTATATGGTTGGCTCATATCATCAGCTGATTTTATTTTTTCCATTTAACTGGAGTAGGGATTGTCAAAAGAAAATGGAAAACTCAAAATGAAACCAAAACATTGAACACATTTTCTTACAACACACAAAAATTTCAAAGTTTTATGTTTTCATCACATTCCATTCGCCTAACACCAACACGCACATTTTGACAGTCTGAAAAAAGGTATATTGTTGCTGTAGAGATGAGCCAACCTGCTATCAAATTACTATTGTGTAAGCTAAATTGAGTTGTATGAACAAGACTCAATTTAAATCGAAATTGCCACAATTTATTTTTCTGTTTGAACATAGTATTACTTATTTAGTAATTTCACTTTTCACGAACGGATCCAAATTGCCATGCGAAGTAGGAATGGTAATCTTAACAGCACTCGTGAGCGTGTTTCAAAAATTCTTTATCGAGAAGACGTGTAAGATGTTACTAACTCTGAATAACGTAGGTAATGGGATAGCTAACTGTAGGCAGAGCTGGGGAGTAATGATTACTTTAGGTATTCAATTACCGCCGATTCCTCATTACATGTACTTGAGGAAAGTAATAAATTCTTTTGTTTGTAATTGAAAAAATAATAATACTTTGCTCTAATTTAATTTCTGCCCCAGTAATTTCGAAGGGAATTGGAAATGGAATTGAAAAATTGTCCAATTACATTACAAGGAATGTCAAAAGTAATAAATAATTTCATTGCTACGATCAACCAAAGTCAGTGACTGCTTTGCCACATCACTCATCTTCTCGGAAAAAGTCGGAGTCTTAGAGTTATCTCCCTTTGGCTTACCTTTTACTTCCACAGTTGGCACTTCGCCACTTTTGATGTCCTCCCTTTGACTTGCAGCTTTCGAGGTAGTTCCTACCTTGCTATTGGGGCCCATCTGTCTTACAGCTTTGGGCCTACTTGTCTTGTCTATGCGACTGCCCTGCCTCGCGGCTCTAGGACTGGGTCCTTTCTGCCTCTTGAAAACAGGCTTGTCGCCTTCCGCCGAACGTTGCCTCTTCATTCTGCCATTCGACGCTTCTTCCTCCTCGTACCGGTTGCAGTACCGAGGGTTTCTCGCAACAAACCTTTTGAATTGCTTTCGACCTACTTCTACCGCCTCATGAGCCCATTCCAGACACGCTTGATTTCCACTTGTGTTGGGTCGACCACTACACCCAGGCGTTGGACAATTCTTAGTGCTGCTCGGTACAGCGACAGGGCTCTCTTACCTGCTCTGCTCCGTGCCCTTCAGTAGTATGGAAAATGTGATTCTAGCCCAAATGGAGAAAGGAAAAATGAGAAAGGAAAAGTATATACATACTGACATATGTATATGTGTGTGTATGTGCGCGTGTGTAACCGCAAAACCGCAAATGTGTGTGTGTGTGTGTGTGAACTTTGTGAGCCCAGCAAGAAAGCGAGCGACTGATACTGATCTGATCAGTATCAGTTCAGATCTGTTCAGTATCTGACCAGTATCGGACTCTATCTGATCAGTATCAGTCGCTCGATTTCTTGCTGGGTTCACAAAGTTCACACACACACACACATTTGCGGTTTTGCGGTTACACATACACACACATATATATATGTATGTCAGTATTTATATACTTTTCCTTTCTCATTTTTCCTTTCTCCATTTGGGCTAGAATCACCTTTTCCATACTACTCCCTTCTCCCCTCTACTACTCCGTTTTCATTTGTATGCTTTTCCAACTCGGAGTTCATTAAATCAGCACTACTCTCGCTCCCCGAGTCCGACGCATCGCTTAATGCGTTTTTGTCTTCTTTGGCTTACGACCCAGTCCTCCCCTTATCATCGTCCTTATTACAATTAGATAATGAGCCGTTCATTCGTTCAGCCACGACAGCGCCCCTTACGTAAGGCCATCAATACTTTCCGAGGTGGCCCGATATCGGGAAGGCTCTGTTCGAGTACAGGCGCCGAATTTATCTTCGGGCTGCAATTCGTCCAATATGCACGGTCCGCATAACACCCTGGATTATTGGGTTGGCAGTTCTTGGTCACCGACATCGCGCCACCCACCTACGAGCCGAAACGGCATAGATGGCAGTCCTAAACCGCTCAGAGGAGGGAACTATGGATGGATCAAAATATCAAGAATACGAGAAAAAAGTTTTCCGGAACATTAATGGTGTTTACCTTATGCCAGCTGAATGTATCAAAGAAAATTAAAAAGTATGCTGGTTTCCTATACCAGCACATTTCGATAGCGGAGGAAGGAAAGGAGATGCCCTTACTAAGGTGGGAACTTTAAGAGGATAATTATTTGATGTTTGTTGGTGTTTCAAAATGCCTTCACTTACCACTCACAAGAAAAATCTGATGAAATAATGAAAAGTGTGACCCGAAATGTCCCCCACATTAACCGGAGTAAGTTCTTATACACAGACTAACTTGTAGTTTTTCAATTACTTTCGCAATTCCTTTGAGGAATGGAATGGGAAATTCGAAAGTACTTTTTCCATTCCTTGTAATATAATTGAAAGAAATTTCGATTACATTTCCATTCCTTTCGAAAGTACTGGGAAAGAAATTACAATTGCGCAAAATATTTTTTTTTGGTTTAAGGCGATAGCAAATACTTGGTCTTCTCTTTGGCGCATAATTTCTGTGAGCTCGAAGTAACGAAACAAATCCCAAAGAGGTGTGCCGGTAATCGCACTATATGGATCCGATTGATTTGGTGAGAAAATCCACCTATCGCCTGCTGCTGGAAGTTGTTTTAAGTCACCAAACACAATAATCGGTATACCTCCGAAATACTCGCTAGTCCGAAATATTTGCTTTAGACGAGTATCCAGGTATCCAAACATTTTGGCACCCACCATTGATATTTCATCCACTATTATAAGCTGAAGATCTATCAAACTTGAATATATTGCATTAACGGTATCGTTGCTTAATGGGCATAATTCAGCTGAAGAGTGATTGATGGGTAAAGAGAAAACAGAATGCAATGTTACTCCACCAATACCAAACGCAGCTTTTCCCGTAGGAGCACATAACAACACTTTAACCGTTTCCGTATTTTGCTCGTCGTTCTGGAATACGTCGACATTATTTCCGATTTCCGGAACAGCTAATGCCCTGAATTCCTCATCCAAGAAAGGAGTCATACTTTCTTCATTGGCAGCGTTTTCTGGCCATATTTGTTGATTCAAGTCCACTAGAATTGTTTTCAGTTCATACTCAGAGAACTTGTCGTACTTTTTCTTACTCTCCTCTATCATCTCTTTATTGAGGTTACATATTGCTTCAATGTCGACTTCAATTAAATCAGAGACTTCGTTGCGCTATGGATAAAACAGCATAGCCATTTCTCGAAAATAATCGGATCGAGAAAACTCAACACTAAAACGCCTCTATCTTAATACAAGAGGATGCTTTCTCGGCCTGATAAAACCACTCCCATCATTTAATTCCAGTGTGACTACGGTTATTTCAGAAGTTTCAACTTCTGGCTCCAACTCTTCGTTGGCCTCATTTTCTGCTGCAGTTTCCCTTCTTGTCTTCGAAAATCGGAAAGAGGCGGCAAAATCTGCAAGACATAGTTGTTCTAGCTGTCTTGGTCTATGGATATAATGGTCCAGTAAGTTGGGAACATAAATATCCGTTGAATCGCCTGGTAGTCTCTCTAAATCTGCTTTCGGTCTTACCATTCGGACTCTCTTCTCAGGATGAAACGTGTTAATGAATATATCACCTTCACTGGCTTCTGAAAGATGGAGACCTAAAATGTTATAGGCTGCTTCTTGGGCGGACACTTCAGAGCCATTCACGAACTTATTACCAATGTGTTGTAATTTCTGCTTAACTGTATAATTTCCCTCATTTATTTCTTCCATGGCTTGCCGCAATAGCTGAGAAACCCCCCTATTCGATTTATTTATATAATTTATGATATAGCTGCAGCAGGCAAAAGCATCAAGTATAAACTGAATGTCCATATTTGCTCTATGCAAACGTAAAATATCACTGTTATATGCATTCAGCAGTCGATCAGAAAATTTCCTTCGGAGAAATATTTGAGGCTTTTTCAAGTTTGACCGAAGAGCCAATTTGTAGTTCTCGTAGGTTGTCGAAATTTCGGGATGTACTAAAAACTCCTCAAAATTGTTTAAGGTTTCATTATGTAGGTTTAAAAAATTTTCAATTTTTTTAAACAAAGCCACATGCTCTTCATTTAGTTCATTTTCATCTAGAGGAAATAAAATTTCAGTCCTAGGCATAGGTGGATAAGGCATGTTGAAGCGACAGACTTGCTGACCTCTTATGTCTCTTAAGCAAGCGCGACCATGTCTGTGTTTTTGATATTCGACATATTGTTGCACGTCTGGATTGTATCCATCCGTTGAAATAAAGCGATCCACAAATTCAATAATGGGGCCAACATTTATAGTTCCATCTATCTCTAATGTAGGTGCATCGCTCAACTAATACATTCCATGACAGTGAGGTGAGCCTCTGTGTTGGAACTCAATTCTCCAGTAAAAGTGAGTGAGCACATGTGGCTCAAAAATTTTAGATTTCAAAAACTTTACCATCTGTCTGAATCGGTAATCAAAATATCTAGAACATGTGACAGGTGTTCTTATCAGGCGAGCTTTTTCCGAATTAGAAAGTTGTGCAGCTTCATATTCTGAAAGATCTTTCTTGTCCACAAGTTTGGATAGAATAACCAAAAGTTCTGGCCATTTGGTCTCTGCAGCCGATAAAGTAATAAATAATGTAGGCAAACCAAACTGACGAATGATTGCCAACACCTTTTTTTCTCTGATTCCCAGTGAGCAGGTGATGATCTAAGTCCTTTTAAAATATTGTAACGAATTTACAATATGATATCCTTCATCATGTTGGACTAAGTTGGTTACAAAATTTGAGTCTACCATGTTTGCTGCTGTAATAAGGCAGGCTCCGGACTTTTTTCTTAAACAAATAGAAATCGCTCCTTTAATGCGATGTAATTCGTAATATTTATACTTCCATAGCAAGTTATCAACACGCGCACAGCGTCGATCATATCTTCGTACTTCTGATCGCGCTATTTTGCTATATGTTAGATCAGTTGTTCTTTTCTTGCCACAAAATATTGTTGGAAAAGATAACTCCTCCGCATCATCGTCTCGTGTAATGTCGATGGGAGTTCGCCTTTCACCAGGAGCTATTTCCACTCGTTCCAGTGGAAGGTTTTCAATGGTCTCGTTGTCCAAAAGAGTATCTTGTCCTCCGGGATTTATTTCATCTTCTACACTAGCCTCAATTTCAATATTGTGTAGAGAACTCTGCAATGCTCTTACGATATTCTCATCGTTTGGATCTGCTAGAAATTGAACGGTTTCGTTGTTCCTATAGTCTGCTAACCATCTTTCGGACAATTAAATATTATGGAAACGATACAGATCTGTATCCATGAGCCACTGAAGTGCTGCTATTACTCTTGCTGGCCTTATAGTTTCTACTATAAAGCTATGGTTATACTCCAAACGACGTTTTAAGTGTACTTGGATCACTTGTGCATCCTCAAATCTTCTAGTAAGAGTGGTAACTGTCTGAACTACGGAAATAGGAACATTTACAACCGCTCTTCTAACAGCACATTGACGCTCGTACCCGAGAGATACTATTCTCATAAAAGGAATTCTTGGAGATATAAGCCGTTCTTCTAGGCATGTCAGATTCTTCAAAACATCAGGTATGTCTGGAAATTTGAGGCCATTAGCCAAACAAATGTTTGGAATTTTGCCTGTCATAACCTGACGATAGCACGTTGAACAAAATGTGAATTTTCCCGCTATGCTTGGAAATTCATTTTCTACAAAAAATATTTTGTTAAGCTGGAGTTGTGGATATTTATTTGAAAGAGAAGATTTGTTCAGTTTCTTGATTTGGTGCGAAAACCATGTCCCCCCACAGCATACACATACAATAGTCGGTCCTTCTTTTATATTTAACTCATATTGCTCATAGTGTGTTAAGTGCCGTGACCGAATTTGATTGTTGTGCCCTTCTTCTGTTGCATCAGGCAAGAGGTTATCTCGATATGCTGATGTTCTTGAACGCTGTCTCTCGTTTCCTCTTCTTCGGTTTTCTTCATTAGACCTATGAAGCTGGACATGTTCGCGTGCGCTGTGTCTGTTACTTTCCAGGGACATTCGAGTTTGTTGTCGAGATATTCGCCTTTGCGATGTATTTATCAGTTGCTCACGACGTCTTGTGGATTTCGTCGTCGTGTTGCTCGGGCGACTGAATCACGAACCCGTTCCTCCCTCCCTGAGTTCTGGAACATTCCGTCTTAATCTATGATTTTCGGTATTACGGGATTGTTCTTCCTCTCTTACAATTGAGATTTTCCTTCGTGCTGCTCGTGCCACTGAGTCACGAACGCGTTCCGGCTCCCTCAATTCAGGAATATTTCGTCTAACCCTATGCCCCAAAGTGTTTCGGGCTTGTTCTTCCTCTCTTACAATTGATGTTTCCCTTCGTGCTGCTCGTGACAATGAGTCACGAACACGTTCAGGCTCCCTGAATTCAGGAATATTTCGTCTAACCCTATGCTCCAAAGTATTTCGGGCTTGTTCTTCCTCTCTTACAATTGAGCTCTCCCTTCGTACGGCTCGTGCCACTAAGTCACGAACCCGTTCCTGTTCCCTCAATTCAGGAATATTTCGTCTAACCCTATGATCCAAAGTGTTTCGGGCTTGTTCTTCCTCTCTTACAATTGAGGTTTCCCTTCGTGCTGCTCGTGCCACCGAGTCACAAATGCGCTCCGGCTCCCTCAATTCAGGTATATTTCGTCTAACCCTATGATCCAAAGTATTTCGGGCTTGTTCTTCCTCTCTTACAAATGAAGTTTCCCTTCGTGCTGCTCGTGCCACTGAGTCACGAACGCGCTCCGGCTCCCTCAATTCAGGTATATTTCGTCTAACCCTATGATCCAAAGTATTTCGGGCTTGTTCTTCCTCTCTTACAATTGAGATTTCCCTTCGTGCTGCTCATGCCATTGAGTCACGAACGCGCTACGGCTCCCTCAATTCAGGTATATTTCGTCTAACCCTATGATCCAAAGTATTTCGGGCTTGTTCTTCCTCTCTTACAATTGAGGTTTCCCTTCGTGCTTCTCGTGCCACTGAGTCACGAACGCGTTCCGGCTCCCTCAATACAGGAATATTCCGTCTAGCCCTATGATTTAAAGTGTTTCGGGCTTGCTCTTCCACTCTTAGTAACGAGCTTTCCCTTCGTGCGGCTCGGGCCTCACAGTCACGAATCCGTTCCGCGTCTCTAAAGTCACGTCTCCGCAATCGTCGTCTTACATTATGTAAGCTTGCGTCATTTTCCCTTTCTATCTCACTCGAAAAGTTAAGCAAATTTAAATAATAAACTAAATAACACACATTCCATAACCCGCCAATTAAAAAAAGGTTAAGCAAAACAGGTTTTTAATAATTTATGGTTGATTTTCAAAAATAATTTGTATAATAGAAGACTATTTTATAATATATTATATATTTCAGGGGCCAAAGTTTATACAAGCACTCAGAATTATATAAAAACACACTTTAAATATTTTATGGGTGATTTTCAAAAATAATTTGTATAGTAGAAGACTATTATATATATATTAAATATTTCACTGGCGAAATTTTATATATGCACTCAGAATTATATAAAAACGCACTTTAAATATTTTTTGGGTGATTTTCACAAGTGAAAGTTTAAAAAACGACACTCAGAATTATATGATTGTTTAGGAAAAACACATCAAGAATTTAGTAACAAAAGTTTACACACACTTTAATAATTTAATGAACAAAATAAAACTGATAATTTTTTTAAATAACACAAAAATTATGTAATTGATTGGTTTAACTCGTTAAAAAGCACATCGAATTTGATATTAATACTTTACAAATTTAAAATAACTGTTTTGAAAAAAACACGCGTATTTCCTTTGCAAGTAAAATAATTGTAATTTATCTAAATATTTTATATTTTGAGAACACGTACGATGTATTTGAAGCCGCAATAATTACTGAAGAAATGTTTTAAGAAGATATCTAAGAATGAAGGAGTTAGGTAGAAATAATATGCACTCTAGATATTTACTGACAATAAAAAACGTAGTAGTTTTGAAGGAAGCGTGTATATACGTAAATGTATGGTTACAGCGCACAATAGCACCACCAAAAACAGGTACGTAGAAACGTAACCGCAGACGTAGCAGCAAATAAATGTCGCAAGCAGCGTTAGATTTATTTGAACATTTTACCCCTTTAAAAGCAGGTAGGAAAATTGATTTAGCTTCGAAAAAAGCGTTTTAAATTGATAAAAATAAGTTTCAACGTATTTTACTCAAGGCCATTAGAAAGATTAAATAGAGAGGACAAACATTTTGTAGGCGTTAAAAATATGTTCTCCTTTAGTGCTGATAATTATACTATAAGCAAATTCTTTTGTATTCAAAATTGCATGTATAACACAAATTATTTTGCTTTGAAGAATCGGTTGTATGTAGCCCAATTCTTAAAATAGAGCAACAACTGCGTAAATATATACGTTAACATCTCTTCAAAATTGTAGCTACTAAAATGAAGAAATGACGAAAACATTATTATCTGAACAATGGCTTGTATTCTAAAAATATTATATATTCGACCGAGCTTGGCGATTTTTTCATACACCTTTGCACGTAATATATGCCCGTAATCGGTGAAATTTGAAGAGCTAAAATGAGGAGTATAATCCTCTTATTTGAACAATGGAACAAATGTCTAATCGGACGACTATATACATATACCCGCTCATCAAATTTTATCAAGATATCTCAAAAATTTAGGGACTAGATTGCATACAAATAGACAAACGGACAGACGGACATGGCTTAATAACTCAGCTCTTCATCCTAATCATTTCGGTATACTTATTGCTGACGCTATCTATTTTCCTTTACGGACTTACAATTTTGGGATTCGTGACGAAATTAATATACAATTTCATTTTCATGAAATGTATAAAAATAGGTAGGTACTTTGTGAGAGGATGCAAAGCTTCACGTTTTTTGTGACCTGCATGTAAAAACTATAACTACGAATCACGTATTTCAAAAATATATGACGTAAACGTAACTATTTGATGAAATTTGATGAATTTTGAAGCTTCCAGCCGTAAAAAAGGGGCAAAAATGACAGTTTATATGGGGTATATAATATATATACCACCGATCTCTATGATTTTTTCAGACAACAATACATGCTATATACGTAAGCATTTGGTGAAATTTGAGCTTCTAGCTGTAAAATGGCGCAGAAATTGCGCAAAGTTTCTTATCTGAACAATCGGTTATTTGAGATATATACTATATATACCACCGATCTCAATGATTTTTTCAGGCAACAATATATGCTATACACGTAAGCATTTGGTGAAATTTGAAGCTTCTAGCTGTTAAAATGTGGAAGAAATTGCGCAAAGTTTCTGATCTGAACAATCGGTTGTATGAGATATATACTATATATACCACCAATCTCTATGATTTTTTCAGACAACAATATATGCTATACACGTAAACATTTGGTGAAATTTGAACATATCTAAACAATTTTTAATATAAATATAAAATAAAAAATAGGTAGGTTCTTTGTGTGAGGATGCAAAGCTTCACGTTTTTTGTGGTCTGCATGTAAGAACTATGACTACGAATCACGTATTTCAAAAATATATGACATAAACGTAACTATTTGATGAAATTTGATGAATTTTGAAGCTTCTAGCTGTTAAAGCGGGGCAGAAATTGCGCAAAGTTTCTTATCTGAACAATCGGTTGTATGAGATATATACTATGTATACCACCGATCTCAAGGAGTTTTTCAGACATCAATATATGCTATACACGTAAGCATTTGGTGAAATTTGAAGCTTGTAGCTGTTAAAATGGGGCCGAAAAAAAAAATATATATACTATATATATATACTATATATAGCGGGATTCAAGGGGCTGTGTAGCGCAATATATAGCTTCTCCAACCCAATTGTCAACCTCACCTTCGGGCGGCGAATCCCGTTTCACTAACAGACGAGGCTCTGGCGACCCCAAGCTCCTCATGGAACTTGGGGGTGGGGAGGGAGGGATGGCCTGAAGGTTCAATGTGGCCATATAAATCGTTCCCGAGATGGTCGGGCCAGCACCTTAATGGTGCTGTGTTACCGGAGCGTATCGGATCTGTATCCGACAAAGGACCATCACATCGATAACACTCCCCAAAGCCTTCGGAGAGTAACCTAATCGCTACAACAACAACAACAACAACAACTATATATAGCATCATATATATATTATATATATCACCGATCTCTATGATTTTTTGACACAACAATACATATTATATACGTAAGCAATCGGTGAAATTTGAAGCTTATAGCTGTTAAAATGGGGTAGAAATTGCGAAAAGTTTCTTATCTGAACAATCGGTTGTATGAGATATATACTATATATACAACAGATCTCTATGATTTTTTCAGACAACAATATATGCTATATACATAAGCAATCGGTGAAATTTGAAGCTTATAGCTGTTAAAATGGGGTAGAAATTGCGAAAAGTTTCTTATCTGAACAATCGGTTGTATGAGATACATACTATATATACAACCGATCTCTATGATTTTTTCAGACAACAATATATGCTATATACGTAAGCAATCGGTGAATTTTGAAGCTTATAGCTGTTAAAATGGGGTAGAAATTGCGAAAAGTTTCTTATCTGAACAATCGGTTGTGGGGGATATATACTATATATACGACCGATCTCATCAATTTTTTCAGGCAACAATATGTGCAATATTCGAAAGTATATGGTGAAGTTTGAAGCTTCAATCTGTTAAATTGGGTAAGATATTACAAAAATCCTCTTTTTCTGAAAAATCGGTTGTATGGAGGATATATGCTATAGTGGTCCGATCCGGTCGGTTCCGACAAATGTCTAATCGGACACCCAAATACAACCGCTCACCAAATTTTATCAAGATATCTCAAAAATTGAGGGACTAGTTTGCATACAAACAGACAGACGGACAGACGGACAGACGGACATGGCTAAATCAACTCAGCTCTTCAACCTGATTATTTCGATATACTTAATGGTGGGTCTATCTATTTTCCTTTAAGGACTTACAATTTTCGGTTTCGTGACGAAATTAATATATTCGTGATAAAATGAATATACCAATTCATTTTCATGAAAGGTATAAAAACAGATTTGAAAACATTTCGTGGACGTTTGATTGGGTTGTTTATAAACATATTTTTATACCTTTCATGAAAATGATATGGTATATTCATTTTATCACGAATCTCAAAATTGTTAGTCCTTAAAGGAAAATAGATAGACCCACCACTAATTATCCCTAAATGATATGGATGAAGAGCTGAGTTGATTTAGCCATGTCCGTCTGTCCGTCTGTCTGTTTGTATTCAAACTAGTCCCTCAATTTTTGAGATATCTTGATAAAATTTGGTAAGCGGGTATATTTAGGTGTCCGATTAGACATTTGTCGGAACCGGCCGAATCGTACCACAATAGCATACATCCCCGATACAACCAAATTTTTCAGAAGAGAGGATTTTTGTCATATCTTCCTCAATTTATCACATTGAAGCTTAAAACTTCACCATATGCTTTCATATATTGTACACATTGTTGTCTTAAAAATTAATGAAGTCGGTCGTATATATAGCATACCTCCCCCACAACCGATTGTTCAGTTAAGAAAATTTTCACAATTTCTGCACCATTTAAACAGCTAGAAGCTTAAAATTTCACCAAATGCTTACGCTTATGTCATATATTAGCCGTATTTTTTAAACGGTTTTATTTAGCTTCAGTTGACAGGCCGCATAGCCGCATGCACGGCCATTGTGAACGAATCTTGTAATTGAAATTTAAGTAACTTCCCGATAAGCTACAAGCATCAAACTTGGAATATAGTTCAGAACCCGATGACAATGCAATAATAAGAATTGCCGCTAGGTGGCGCATGGATCGAGATATTCACAAAAATCGTGTTTGTGGACCGATTTGGCTCATATTTGGAACACATAATACATACAAGAACAGAAAGCGACCTGTGAAAAAAAATCGCCGCTAGGTGGCGCATGGATCGAGATATTCACAAAAATCGTATTTGTGGACCGATTTGGCTCATATTTTGGACACTTAATACATACAAGAATAGAAATCGACCTGTGAAAAAAAATCGCCGCTGGGTGGCGAATGGATCGAGATATTCACAAAAATCGTACTTGTGGCCCAATTTGGCTCATATTTGGAACACATTATACATACAAGAATAGAAATCGACCTGTGAAAGAAAATCGCCGCTAGGTGGCGCATGGATCGATATATTCGCAAAAATCGTATTTGTCCGTCTGTCTGTTTGTATTCAAATTAGTCCCTCAATTTTTGAGATATCTTGATAAAATTTGGTAAGCGGGTATATTTAGGTGTCCGATTAGACATTTGTCGGAACCGGCCGAATCGTACCACAATAGCATACATCCCCCATACAACCAAATTTTTCAGAAGAGAGGATTTTTGTCATATCTTCCTCAATTTATCACATTGAAGCTTCAAACTTCACCATATGCTTTCATATATTGTACACATTGTTGTCTGAAAAAATGAATGAAGTCGGTCGTATATATAGCATACCTCCCCCACAACCGATTGTTCAGTTAAGAAAATTTTCACAATTTCTGCACCATTTTAACAGCTAGAAGCTTAAAATTTCACCAAATGCTTACGCTTACGTCATATATTAGCCGTATTTTTTAAACGGTTTTATTTAGCTTCAGTTGACAGGCCGCATGGCCGCATGCACGGCCGTTGTGAACGAATCTTGTAATTGAAATTTAAGTAACTTCCCGATAAGCTACAAGCATCAAACTTGGAATATAGTTCAGAACCCGATGACAATGCAATAATAAGAATTGCCGCTAGGTGGCGCATGGATCGAGATATTCACAAAAATATTATTTGCGGACCGATTTGGCTCATATTTCGAACAATTAATACATACAAGAATAGAAATCGACCTGTGAAAGAAAATCGCTGCTAGGTGGCGCATGGATCGAGATATTCGCAAAAATCGTATTTGTATTCCGATTTGGCTCATATTTGGAACACATAATACATACAAGAATAGAAAGCGACCTGTGAAAAAAAATGGGTCGAGATATTCACAAAAATCGTACTTGTGGCCCAATTTGGCTCATATTTGGAACACATAATACATACAAGAATAGAAATCGACCTGTGAATGAAAATTGCCGCTAGGTGGCGCATGGATCGATATATTCGCAAAAATCGTATTTGTCCGTCTGTTTGTTTGTATTCAAACTAGTCCCTCAATTTTTGAGATATCTTGATAAAATTTGGTAAGCGGGTATATTTAGGTGTCCGATTAGACATTTGTCGGAACCGGCCGAATCGTACCACAATAGCATACATCCCCCATACAACCAAATTTTTCAGAAGAGAGGATTTTTGTCATATCTTCCTCAATTTATCACATTGAAGCTTCAAACTTCACCATATGCTTTCATATATTGTACACACTGTTGTCTGAAAAAATGAATGAAGTCGGTCGTATATATAGCATACCTCCCCCACAACCGATTGTTCAGTTAAGAAAATTTTCACAATTTCTGCACCATTTTAACAGCTAGAAGCTTAAAATTTCACCAAATGCTTACGCTTACGTCATATATTAGCCGTATTTTTTAAACGGTTTTATTTAGCTTCAGTTGACAGGCCGCATGGCCGCATGCACGGCCGTTGTGAACGAATCTTGTAATTGAAATTTAAGTAACTTCCCGATAAGCTACAAGCATCAAACTTGGAATATAGTTCAGAACCCGATGACAATGCAATAATAAGAATTGCCGCTAGGTGGCGCATGGATCGAGATATTCACAAAAATCGTATTTGTGGACCGATTTGGCTCATATTTTGAACACTTAATACATACAAGAATAGAAATCGACCTGTGAAAAAAAATCGCCGCTGGGTGGCGAATGGATCGAGATATTCACAAAAATCGTACTTGTGACCCAATTTGGCTCAAATGGACCTGGGAAAGAAAATCGACGCTAGGTGGCGCATGGATCGAGATATTCGCAAAAATCGTATTTGCGGCCCGATTTGGCTCATATTTGGAACACATAATACATACAAGAATAGAAAGCGACCTGTGAAAAAAAATCGCCGCTAGGTGGCGCATGGATCGAGATATTCACAAAAATCGTATTTGTGGACCGATTTGGCTCATATTTTGAACACTTAATACATACAAGAATGGAAAGCGACCTGTGAAAAAAAAAAATCGCCGCTGGGTGGCGAATGGATCGAGATATTCACAAAAATCGTACTTGTGGCTCAATTTGGCTCATATTTGGAACACATAATACATACAAGAATGGAAAGCGACCTGTGAAAAAAAAAAATCGCCGCTAGCTGGCGCATGGATCGAGATATTCACAAAAATCGTATTTGTGGACCAATTTGGCTCATATTTTGAACACTGAATACGTACAAGAATAGAAATCGACCTGTGAAAAAAAATCGCCGCTGGGTGGCGAATGGATCGAGATATTCACAAAAATCGTACTTGTGGCCCAATTTGGCTCATATTTGGAACACATAATACATACAAGAATGGAAAGCGACCTGTGGAAAAAAATCGCCGCTAGGTGGCGCATGGATCGAGATATTCACAAAAATGGTATTTGTGGACCGATTTGGAACACTTAGTACATACAAGAATAGAAATCGACGCGTGAAAGAAAATCGCCGCTAGGTGGTGCATGGATCGAGATATTCGCAAAAATCGTATTTGTGGCCCGATTTGGCTCGTATTTGGAACACATAATACATACAAGAATAGATAGCGACCTGTGAAAAAAAATCGCCGCTAGGTGGCGCATGGATCGAGATATTCACAAAAATCGTATTTGTGGACCGATTTGGCTCATATTTGGAACACTTAATACATACAAGAATATAAATGGACATGTGAAAGAAAACCGATGCTAGGTGGCGCATGGATCGAGATATTCGCAAAAATCGTCTTTGTGGACCGATTTGGCTCATATTTGGAACACTTAAAACATACAAGAATAGAAAGCGACCTGTGAAAAAAATCGCCGCTAGGTGGCGCATGGATCGAGATATTCACAAAAATATTATTTGTGGACCGATTTGGCTCATATTTGGAACACTTAATACATACAAGAATAGAAATCGACCTGTGAAAGAAAATCGCTGCTAGGTGGCGCATGGATCGAGATATTCGCAAAAATCGTATTTGTATTCCGATTTGGCTCATATTTGGAACACTTAATACATACAAGAATAGAAATCGACCTGTGAAAGAAAATCGCTGCTAGGTGGTGCATGGATCGAGATATTCGCAAAAATCGTATTTGTGGCCCGATTTGGCTCGTATTTGGAACACATAATACATACAAGAATAGATAGCGACCTGTGAAAAAAAATCGCCGCTAGGTGGCGCATGGATCGAGATATTCACAAAAATCGTATTTGTGGACCGATTTGGCTCATATTTGGAACACTTAATACATACAAGAATATAAATGGACATGTGAAAGAAAACCGATGCTAGGTGGCGCATGGATCGAGATATTCGCAAAAATCGTCTTTGTGGACCGATTTGGCTCATATTTGGAACACTTAATACATACAAGAATAGAAAGCGACCTGTGAAAAAAAATCGCCTCTGGGTGGCGAATGGATCGAGATATTCACAAAAATCGTACTTGTGGCCCAATTTGGCTCATATTTGGAACACATAATACATACAAGAATAGAAATCGACCTGTGAAAGAAAATCGCCGCTAGGTGGCGCATGGATCGATATATTCGCAAAAATCGTATTTGTCCGTCTGTTTGTTTGTATTCAAACTAGTCCCTCAATTTTTGAGATATCTTGATAAAATTTGGTAAGCGGGTATATTTAGGTGTCCGATTAGACATTTGTCGGAACCGGCCGAATCGTACCACAATAGCATACATCCCCCATACAACCAAATTTTTCAGAAGAGAGGATTTTTGTCATATCTTCCTCAATTTATCACATTGAAGCTTCAAACTTCACCATATGCTTTCATATATTGTACACATTGTTGTCTGATAAAATGAATGAAGTCGGTCGTATATATAGCATACCTCCCCCACAACCGATTGTTCAGTTAAGAAAATTTTCACAATTTCTGCACCATTTTAACAGCTAGAAGCTTAAAATTTCACCAAATGCTTACGCTTACGTCATATATTAGCCGTATTTTTTAAACGGTTTTATTTAGCTTCAGTTGACAGGCCGCATGGCCGCATGCACGGCCGTTGTGAACGAATCTTATAATTGAAATTTAAGTAACTTCCCGATAAGCTACAAGCATCAAACTTGGAATATAGTTCAGAACCCGATGACAATGCAATAATAAGAATTGCCGCTAGGTGGCGCATGGATCGAGATATTCACAAAAATTGTATTTGTGGACCGATTTAGCTCATATTTGGAACACTTAATACATACAAGAATAGAAATCGACCTGTGAAAAAAAATCGCCGCTGGGTGGCGAATGGATCGAGATATTCACAAAAATCGTACTTGTGGCCCAATTTGGCTCATATTTGGAACACATAATACATACAAGAATGGAAAGCGACCTGTGAAAAAAAATCGCCGCTAGGTGGCGCATGGATCGAGATATTCACAAAAATCGTATTTGTGGACCGATTTGGCTCATATTTGGAACACTTAATACATACAAGAATAGAAATCGACATGTGAAAGAAAATCGCCGCTAGGTGGCGCATGGATCGAGATATTCACAAAAATCGTATTTGTGGACCGATTTGGCTCATATTTTGAACACTTAATACATACAAGAATAGAAATCGACCTGTAAAAAAAATCGCCGCTGGGTGGCGAATGGATCGAGATATTCACAAAAATCGTACTTGTGGCTCAATTTGGCTCATATTTGGAACACATAATACATACAAGAATGGAAAGCGACCTGTGAAAAAAAAAAAATCGCCGCTAGCTGGCGCATGGATCGAGATATTCACAAAAATCGTATTTGTGGACCAATTTGGCTCATATTTTGAACACTGAATACGTACAAGAATAGAAATCGACCTGTGAAAAAAAAATCGCCGCTGGGTGGCGAATGGATCGAGATATTCACAAAAATCGTACTTGTGGCCCAATTTGGCTCATATTTGGAACACATAATACATACAAGAATGGAAAGCGACCTGTGGAAAAAAATCGCCGCTAGGTGGCGCATGGATCGAGATATTCACAAAAATGGTATTTGTGGACCGATTTGGCTCATATTTGGAACACTTAGTACATACAAGAATAGAAATCGACGCGTGAAAGAAAATCGCCGCTAGGTGGTGCATGGATCGAGATATTCGCAAAAATCGTATTTGTGGCCCGATTTGGCTCGTATTTGGAACACATAATACATACAAGAATAGATAGCGACCTGTGAAAAAAAATCGCCGCTAGGTGGCGCATGGATCGAGATATTCACAAAAATCGTATTTGTGGACCGATTTGGCTCATATTTGGAACACTTAATACATACAAGAATATAAATGGACATGTGAAAGAAAACCGATGCTAGGTGGCGCATGGATCGAGATATTCGCAAAAATCGTCTTTGTGGACCGATTTGGCTCATATTTGGAACACTTAATACATACAAGAATAGAAAGCGACCTGTGAAAAAAATCGCCGCTAGGTGGCGCATGGATCGAGATATTCACAAAAATATTATTTGTGGACCGATTTGGCTCATATTTGGAACACTTAATACATACAAGAATAGAAATCGACCTGTGAAAGAAAATCGCTGCTAGGTGGCGCATGGATCGAGATATTCGCAAAAATCGTATTTGTATTCCGATTTGGCTCATATTTGGAACACTTAATACATACAAGAATAGAAA
Source organism: Eurosta solidaginis (assembly GCF_040869045.1). Classification (NCBI taxonomy): domain Eukaryota; kingdom Metazoa; phylum Arthropoda; class Insecta; order Diptera; family Tephritidae; genus Eurosta; species Eurosta solidaginis. The sequence continues at coordinate 36,848,734 of NC_090319.1, forward strand.
TCGACCTGTGAAAGAAAATCGCTGCTAGGTGGTGCATGGATCGAGATATTCGCAAAAATCGTATTTGTGGCCCGATTTGGCTCGTATTTGGAACACATAATACATACAAGAATAGATAGCGACCTGTGAAAAAAAATCGCCGCTAGGTGGCGCATGGATCGAGATATTCACAAAAATTGTATTTGTGGACCGATTTGGCTCATATTTGGAACACTTAATACATACAAGAATATAAATGGACATGTGAAAGAAAACCGATGCTAGGTGGCGCATGGATCGAGATATTCGCAAAAATCGTCTTTGTGGACCGATTTGGCTCATATTTGGAACACTTAATACATACAAGAATAGAAAGCGACCTGTGAAAAAAAATCGCCTCTGGGTGGCGAATGGATCGAGATATTCACAAAAATCGTACTTGTGGCCCAATTTGGCTCATATTTGGAACACATAATACATACAAGAATAGAAATCGACCTGTGAAAGAAAACCGATGCTAGGTGGCGCATGGATCGATATATTCGCAAAAATCGTATTTGTCCGTCTGTTTGTTTGTATTCAAACTAGTCCCTCAATTTTTGAGATATCTTGATAAAATTTGGTAAGCGGGTATATTTAGGTGTCCGATTAGACATTTGTCGGAACCGGCCGAATCGTACCACAATAGCATACATCCCCCATACAACCAAATTTTTCAGAAGAGAGGATTTTTGTCATATCTTCCTCAATTTATCACATTGAAGCTTCAAACTTCACCATATGCTTTCATATATTGTACACATTGTTGTCTGATAAAATGAATGAAGTCGGTCGTATATATAGCATACCTCCCCCACAACCGATTGTTCAGTTAAGAAAATTTTCACAATTTCTGCACCATTTTAACAGCTAGAAGCTTAAAATTTCACCAAATGCTTACGCTTACGTCATATATTAGCCGTATTTTTTAAACGGTTTTATTTAGCTTCAGTTGACAGGCCGCATGGCCGCATGCACGGCCGTTGTGAACGAATCTTATAATTGAAATTTAAGTAACTTCCCGATAAGCTACAAGCATCAAACTTGGAATATAGTTCAGAACCCGATGACAATGCAATAATAAGAATTGCCGCTAGGTGGCGCAAGGATCGCGATATTCACAAAAATTGTATTTGTGGACCGATTTGGCTCATATTTGGAACACTTAATACATACAAGAATAGAAATCGACCTGTGAAAAAAAATCGCCGCTGGGTGGCGAATGGATCGAGATATTCACAAAAATCGTACTTGTGGCCCAATTTGGCTCATATTTGGAACACATAATACATACAAGAATGGAAAGCGACCTGTGAAAAAAAATCGCCGCTAGGTGGCGCATGGATCGAGATATTCACAAAAATCGTATTTGTGGACCGATTTGGCTCATATTTGGAACACTTAATACATACAAGAATAGAAATCGACATGTGAAAGAAAATCGCCGCTAGGTGGCGCATGGATCGAGATATTCGTAAAAATCGTATTTGTTGCCCGATTTGGCTCATATTTGGAACACATAATACGTACAAGAATACATAGCGACCTGTGAAAAAAAATCGCCGCTAGGTGGCGCATGGATCGAGATATTCACAAAAATCGTATTTGTGGACCGATTTGGCTCATATTTGGAACACTTAATACATACAAGAATAGAAATGGACCTGTGAAAGAAAATCGACGCTAGGTGGCGCATGGATCGAGATATTCGCAAAAATCGTATTTGTGGACCGATTTGGCTCATATTTGGAACACTTAATACATACAAGAATAGAAAGCGACCTGTGAAAAAAATCGCCTCTAGGTGGCGCATGGATCGAGATATTCACAAAAATATTATTTGCGGACCGATTTGGCTCATATTTCGAAAAATTAATACATACAAGAATAGAAATCGACCTGTGAAAGAAAATCGCTGCTAGGTGGCGCATGGATCGAGATATTCGCAAAAATCGTATTTGTATTCCGATTTGGCTCATATTTGGAACACATAATACATACAAGAATAGAAAGCGACCTGTGAAAAAAAATCGCCGCTGGGTGGCGCATGGATCGAGATATTCACAAAAATCGTACTTGTGACCCAATTTGGCTCATATTTGGAACACATAATACATACAAGAATAGAAATCGACCTGTGAAAGAAAATCGCCGCTAGGTGGCGCATGGATCGATATATTCGCAAAAATCGTATTTGTCCGTCTGTCTGTTTGTATTCAAACTAGTCCCTCAATTTTTGAGATATCTTGATAAAATTTGGTAAGCGGGTATATTTAGGTGTCCGATTAGACATTTGTCGGAACCGGCCGAATCGTACCACAATAGCATACATCCCCCATACAACCAAATTTTTCAGAAGAGAGGATTTTTGTCATATCTTCCTCAATTTATCACATTGAAGCTTCAAACTTCACCATATGCTTTCATATATTGTACACATTGTTGTCTGAAAAAATGAATGAAGTCGGTCGTATATATAGCATACCTCCCCCACAACCGATTGTTCAGTTAAGAAAATTTTCACAATTTCTGCACCATTTTAACAGCTAGAAGCTTAAAATTTCACCAAATGCTTACGCTTACGTCATATATTAGCCATATTTTTTAAACGGTTTTATTTAGCTTCAGTTGACAGGCCGCATGGCCGCATGCACGGCCGTTGTGAACGAATCTTATAATTGAAATTTAAGTAACTTCCCGATAAGCTACAAGCATCAAACTTGGAATATAGTTCAGAACCCGATGACAATGCAATAATAAGAATAGCCGCTAGGTGGCGCATGGATCGAGATATTCACAAAAATTGTATTTGTGGACCGATTTGGCTCATATTTTGAACACTTAATACATACAAGAATAGAAATCGACCTGTGAAAAAAAATCGCCGCTGGGTGGCGAATGGATCGAGATATTCACAAAAATCGTACTTGTGACCCAATTTGGCTCATATTTGGAACACATAATACATACAAGAATGGAAAGCGACCTGTGAAAAAAAATCGCCGCTAGGTGGCGCATGGATTGAGATATTCACAAAAATCGTATTTGTGGACCGATTTGGCTCATATTTGGAACACTTAATACATACAAGAATAGAAAGCGACCTGTGAAAAAAATCGCCGCTAGGTGGCGCATGGATCGAGATATTCACAAAAATATTATTTGTGGACCGATTTGGCTCATATTTGGAACACTTAATACATACAAGAATAGAAGTCGACCTGTGAAAGAAAATCGACGCTAGGTGGCGCATGGATCGAGATATTGGCTCATATTTGGAACACTTAATACATACAAGAATAGAAATCGACGTGTGAAAGAAAATCGCCGCTAGGTAGCGCATGGATCGAGATATTCGCAAAAATCGTATTTGTGGCCCGATTTGGCCATATTTGGAACACATAATACATACAAGAATGGAAAGCGACCTGTGAAAAAAAATCGCCGCTAGGTGGCGCATGGATCGAGATATTCACAAAAATCGTATTTGTGGACCGATTTGGCTCACATTTGGAACACTTAATACATACAAGAATAGAAATCGACATGTGAAAGAAAATCGCCGCTAGGTGGCGCATGGATCGAGATATTCGTAAAAATCGTATTTGTTGCCCGATTTGGCTCATATTTGGAACACATAATACGTACAAGAATACATAGCGACCTGTGAAAAAAAATCGCCGCTAGGTGGCGCATGGATCGAGATATTCACAAAAATCGTATTTGTGGACCGATTTGGCTCATATTTGGAACACTTAATACATACAAGAATAGAAATGGACCTGTGAAAGAAAATCGACGCTAGGTGGCGCATGGATCGAGATATTCGCAAAAATCGTATTTGTATTCCGATTTGGCTCATATTTGGAACACATAATACATACAAGAATAGAAAGCGACCTGTGAAAAAAAATCGCCGCTGGGTGGCGCATGGATCGAGATATTCACAAAAATCGTACTTGTGACCCAATTTGGCTCATATTTGGAACACATAATACATACAAGAATAGAAATCGACCTGTGAAAAAAAATCGCCGCTGGGTGGCGCATGGATCGAGATATTCACAAAAATCGTACTTGTGACCCAATTTGGCTCATATTTGGAACACATAATACATACAAGAATAGAAATCGACCTGTGAAAGAAAATCGCCGCTAGGTGGCGCATGGATCGATATATTCGCAAAAATCGTATTTGTCCGTCTGTCTGTTTGTATTCAAACTAGTCCCTCAATTTTTGAGATATCTTGATAAAATTTGGTAAGCGGGTATATTTAGGTTTCCGATTAGACATTTGTCGGAACCGGCCGAATCGTACCACAATAGCATACATCCCCCATACAACCAAATTTTTCAGAAGAGAGGATTTTTGTCATATCTTCCTCAATTTATCACATTGAAGCTTCAAACTTCACCATATGCTTTCATATATTGTACACATTGTTGTCTGAAAAAATGAATGAAGTCGGTCGTATATATAGCATACCTCCCCCACAACCGATTGTTCAGTTAAGAAAATTTTCACAATTTCTGCACCATTTTAACAGCTAGAAGCTTAAAATTTCACCAAATGCTTACGCTTACGTCATATATTAGCCATATTTTTTAAACGGTTTTATTTAGCTTCAGTTGACAGGCCGCATGGCCGCATGCACGGCCGTTGTGAACGAATCTTATAATTGAAATTTAAGTAACTTCCCGATAAGCTACAAGCATCAAACTTGGAATATAGTTCAGAACCCGATGACAATGCAATAATAAGAATTGCCGCTAGGTGGCGCATGGATCGAGATATTCACAAAAATTGTATTTGTGGACCGCTTTGGCTCATATTTTGAACACTTAATACATACAAGAATAGAAATCGACCTGTGAAAAAAAATCGCCGCTGGGTGGCGAATGGATCGAGATATTCACAAAAATCGTACTTGTGACCCAATTTGGCTCATATTTGGAACACATAATACATACAAGAATGGAAAGCGACCTGTGAAAAAAAATCGCCGCTAGGTGGCGCATGGATTGAGATATTCACAAAAATCGTATTTGTGGACCGATTTGGCTCATATTTGGAACACTTAATACATACAAGAATAGAAATCGACCTGTGAAAGAAAATCGCTGCTAGGTGGCGCATGGATCGAGATATTCGCAAAAATCGTATTTGTAGCCCGATTTGGCTCATATTTGGAACAGAATAGAAAGCGACCTGTGAAAATAAATCGCCGCTAGGTGGCGCACGGATCGAGATATTCACAAAAATCGTATTTGTGGACCGATTTGGCTCATATTTGGAACACTTAATACATACAAGAATAGAAGTCGACCTGTGAAAGAAAATCGACGCTAGGTGGCGCATGGATCGAGATATTGGCTCATATTTGGAACACTTAATACATACAAGAATAGAAATCGACGTGTGAAAGAAAATCGCCGCTAGGTAGCGCATGGATCGAGATATTCGCAAAAATCGTATTTGTGGCCCGATTTGGCCATATTTGGAACACATAATACATACAAGAATAGATAGCGACCTGTGAAAAAAAATCGCCGCTAGGTGGCGCATGGATCGAGATATTCACAAAAATCGTATTTGTGGACCGATTTGGCTCATATTTGGAACACTTAATACATACAAGAATATAAATGGACATGTGAAAGAAAATCGACGCTAGGTGGCGCATGGATCGAGATATTCGCAAAAATCGTATTTGTGGACCGATTTGGCTCATATTTGGAACACTTAATACATACAAGAATAGAAAGCGACCTGTGAAAAAAATCGCCGCTAGGTGGCGCATGGATCGAGATATTCACAAAAATATTATTTGTGGACCGATTTGGCTCATATTTGGAACACTTAATACATACAAGAATAGAAATCGACCTGTGAAAGAAAATCGCTGCTAGGTGGCGCATGGATCGAGATATTCGCAAAAATCGTATTTGTATTCCGATTTGGCTCATATTTGGAACACTTAATACATACAAGAATAGAAATCGACCTGTGAAAGAAAATCGCTGCTAGGTGGTGCATGGATCGAGATATTCGCAAAAATCGTATTTGTGGCCCGATTTGGCTCGTATTTGGAACACATAATACATACAAGAATAGATAGCGACCTGTGAAAAAAAATCGCCGCTAGGTGGCGCATGGATCGAGATATTCACAAAAATCGTATTTGTGGACCGATTTGGCTCATATTTGGAACACTTAATACATACAAGAATATAAATGGACATGTGAAAGAAAACCGATGCTAGGTGGCGCATGGATCGAGATATTCGCAAAAATCGTCTTTGTGGACCGATTTGGCTCATATTTGGAACACTTAATACATACAAGAATAGAAAGCGACCTGTGAAAAAAAATCGCCTCTGGGTGGCGAATGGATCGAGATATTCACAAAAATCGTACTTGTGGCCCAATTTGGCTCATATTTGGAACACATAATACATACAAGAATAGAAATCGACCTGTGAAAGAAAATCGCCGCTAGGTGGCGCATGGATCGATATATTCGCAAAAATCGTATTTGTCCGTCTGTTTGTTTGTATTCAAACTAGTCCCTCAATTTTTGAGATATCTTGATAAAATTTGGTAAGCGGGTATATTTAGGTGTCCGATTAGACATTTGTCGGAACCGGCCGAATCGTACCACAATAGCATACATCCCCCATACAACCAAATTTTTCAGAAGAGAGGATTTTTGTCATATCTTCCTCAATTTATCACATTGAAGCTTCAAACTTCACCATATGCTTTCATATATTGTACACATTGTTGTCTGAAAAAATGAATGAAGTCGGTCGTATATATAGCATACCTCCCCCACAACCGATTGTTCAGTTAAGAAAATTTTCACAATTTCTGCACCATTTTAACAGCTAGAAGCTTAAAATTTCACCAAATGCTTACGCTTACGTCATATATTAGCCATATTTTTTAAACGGTTTTATTTAGCTTCAGTTGACAGGCCGCATGGCCGCATGCACGGCCGTTGTGAACGAATCTTATAATTGAAATTTAAGTAACTTCCCGATAAGCTACAAGCATCAAACTTGGAATATAGTTCAGAACCCGATGACAATGCAATAATAAGAATAGCCGCTAGGTGGCGCATGGATCGAGATATTCACAAAAATTGTATTTGTGGACCGATTTGGCTCATATTTTGAACACTTAATACATACAAGAATAGAAATCGACCTGTGAAAAAAAATCGCCGCTGGGTGGCGAATGGATCGAGATATTCACAAAAATCGTACTTGTGACCCAATTTGGCTCATATTTGGAACACATAATACATACAAGAATAGAAATCGACCTGTGAAAGAAAATCGCCGCTAGGTGGCGCATGGATCGATATATTCGCAAAAATCGTATTTGTCCGTCTGTCTGTTTGTATTCAAACTAGTCCCTCAATTTTTGAGATATCTTGATAAAATTTGGTAAGCGGGTATATTTAGGTGTCCGATTAGACATTTGTCGGAACCGGCCGAATCGTACCACAATAGCATACATCCCCCATACAACCAAATTTTTCAGAAGAGAGGATTTTTGTCATATCTTCCTCAATTTATCACATTGAAGCTTCAAACTTCACCATATGCTTTCATATATTGTACACATTGTTGTCTGAAAAAATGAATGAAGTCGGTCGTATATATAGCATACCTCCCCCACAACCGATTGTTCAGTTAAGAAAATTTTCACAATTTCTGCACCATTTTAACAGCTAGAAGCTTAAAATTTCACCAAATGCTTACGCTTACGTCATATATTAGCCATATTTTTTAAACGGTTTTATTTAGCTTCAGTTGACAGGCCGCATGGCCGCATGCACGGCCGTTGTGAACGAATCTTATAATTGAAATTTAAGTAACTTCCCGATAAGCTACAAGCATCAAACTTGGAATATAGTTCAGAACCCGATGACAATGCAATAATAAGAATAGCCGCTAGGTGGCGCATGGATCGAGATATTCACAAAAATTGTATTTGTGGACCGATTTGGCTCATATTTTGAACACTTAATACATACAAGAATAGAAATCGACCTGTGAAAAAAAATCGCCGCTGGGTGGCGAATGGATCGAGATATTCACAAAAATCGTACTTGTGACCCAATTTGGCTCATATTTGGAACACATAATACATACAAGAATGGAAAGCGACCTGTGAAAAAAAATCGCCGCTAGGTGGCGCATGGATTGAGATATTCACAAAAATCGTATTTGTGGACCGATTTGGCTCATATTTGGAACACTTAATACATACAAGAATAGAAAGCGACCTGTGAAAAAAATCGCCGCTAGGTGGCGCATGGATCGAGATATTCACAAAAATATTATTTGTGGACCGATTTGGCTCATATTTGGAACACTTAATACATACAAGAATAGAAGTCGACCTGTGAAAGAAAATCGACGCTAGGTGGCGCATGGATCGAGATATTGGCTCATATTTGGAACACTTAATACATACAAGAATAGAAATCGACGTGTGAAAGAAAATCGCCGCTAGGTAGCGCATGGATCGAGATATTCGCAAAAATCGTATTTGTGGCCCGATTTGGCCATATTTGGAACACATAATACATACAAGAATGGAAAGCGACCTGTGAAAAAAAATCGCCGCTAGGTGGCGCATGGATCGAGATATTCACAAAAATCGTATTTGTGGACCGATTTGGCTCATATTTGGAACACTTAATACATACAAGAATAGAAATCGACATGTGAAAGAAAATCGCCGCTAGGTGGCGCATGGATCGAGATATTCGTAAAAATCGTATTTGTTGCCCGATTTGGCTCATATTTGGAACACATAATACGTACAAGAATACATAGCGACCTGTGAAAAAAAATCGCCGCTAGGTGGCGCATGGATCGAGATATTCACAAAAATCGTATTTGTGGACCGATTTGGCTCATATTTGGAACACTTAATACATACAAGAATAGAAATGGACCTGTGAAAGAAAATCGACGCTAGGTGGCGCATGGATCGAGATATTCGCAAAAATCGTATTTGTGGACCGATTTGGCTCATATTTGGAACACTTAATACATACAAGAATAGAAAGCGACCTGTGAAAAAAATCGCCTCTAGGTGGCGCATGGATAAAGATATTCACAAAAATATTATTTGCGGACCGATTTGGCTCATATTTCGAAAAATTAATACATACAAGAATAGAAATCGACCTGTGAAAGAAAATCGCTGCTAGGTGGCGCATGGATCGAGATATTCGCAAAAATCGTATTTGTATTCCGATTTGGCTCATATTTGGAACACATAATACATACAAGAATAGAAAGCGACCTGTGAAAAAAAATCGCCGCTGGGTGGCGCATGGATCGAGATATTCACAAAAATCGTACTTGTGACCCAATTTGGCTCATATTTGGAACACATAATACATACAAGAATAGAAATCGACCTGTGAAAGAAAATCGCCGCTAGGTGGCGCATGGATCGATATATTCGCAAAAATCGTATTTGTCCGTCTGTCTGTTTGTATTCAAACTAGTCCCTCAATTTTTGAGATATCTTGATAAAATTTGGTAAGCGGGTATATTTAGGTTTCCGATTAGACATTTGTCGGAACCGGCCGAATCGTACCACAATAGCATACATCCCCCATACAACCAAATTTTTCAGAAGAGAGGATTTTTGTCATATCTTCCTCAATTTATCACATTGAAGCTTCAAACTTCACCATATGCTTTCATATATTGTACACATTGTTGTCTGAAAAAATGAATGAAGTCGGTCGTATATATAGCATACCTCCCCCACAACCGATTGTTCAGTTAAGAAAATTTTCACAATTTCTGCACCATTTTAACAGCTAGAAGCTTAAAATTTCACCAAATGCTTACGCTTACGTCATATATTAGCCATATTTTTTAAACGGTTTTATTTAGCTTCAGTTGACAGGCCGCATGGCCGCATGCACGGCCGTTGTGAACGAATCTTATAATTGAAATTTAAGTAACTTCCCGATAAGCTACAAGCATCAAACTTGGAATATAGTTCAGAACCCGATGACAATGCAATAATAAGAATTGCCGCTAGGTGGCGCATGGATCGAGATATTCACAAAAATTGTATTTGTGGACCGATTTGGCTCATATTTTGAACACTTAATACATACAAGAATAGAAATCGACCTGTGAAAAAAAATCGCCGCTGGGTGGCGAATGGATCGAGATATTCACAAAAATCGTACTTGTGACCCAATTTGGCTCATATTTGGAACACATAATACATACAAGAATGGAAAGCGACCTGTGAAAAAAAATCGCCGCTAGGTGGCGCATGGATTGAGATATTCACAAAAATCGTATTTGTGGACCGATTTGGCTCATATTTGGAACACTTAATACATACAAGAATAGAAATCGACCTGTGAAAGAAAATCGCTGCTAGGTGGCGCATGGATCGAGATATTCGCAAAAATCGTATTTGTAGCCCGATTTGGCTCATATTTGGAACAGAATAGAAAGCGATCTGTGAAAATAAATCGCCGCTAGGTGGCGCACGGATCGAGATATTCACAAAAATCGTATTTGTGGACCGATTTGGCTCATATTTGGAACACTTAATACATACAAGAATAGAAGTTGACCTGTGAAAGAAAATCGACGCTAGGTGGCGCATGGATCGAGATATTGGCTCATATTTGGAACACTTAATACATACAAGAATAGAAATCGACGTGTGAAAGAAAATCGCCGCTAGGTAGCGCATGGATCGAGATATTCGCAAAAATCGTATTTGTGGCCCGATTTGGCCATATTTGGAACACATAATACATACAAGAATAGATAGCGACCTGTGAAAAAAAATCGCCGCTAGGTGGCGCATGGATCGAGATATTCACAAAAATCGTATTTGTGGACCGATTTGGCTCATATTTGGAACACTTAATACATACAAGAATATAAATGGACATGTGAAAGAAAATCGACGCTAGGTGGCGCATGGATCGAGATATTCGCAAAAATCGTATTTGTGGACCGATTTGGCTCATATTTGGAACACTTAATACATACAAGAATAGAAAGCGACCTGTGAAAAAAAGCGCCGCTAGGTGGCGCATGGATCGAGATATTCACAAAAATATTATTTGTGGACCGATTTGGCTCATATTTGGAACACTTAATACATACAAGAATAGAAATCGACCTGTGAAAGAAAATCGCTGCTAGGTGGCGCATGGATCGAGATATTCGCAAAAATCGTATTTGTATTCCGATTTGGCTCATATTTGGAACACTTAATACATACAAGAATAGAAATCGACCTGTGAAAGAAAATCGCTGCTAGGTGGTGCATGGATCGAGATATTCGCAAAAATCGTATTTGTGGCCCGATTTGGCTCGTATTTGGAACACATAATACATACAAGAATAGATAGCGACCTGTGAAAAAAAATCGCCGCTAGGTGGCGCATGGATCGAGATATTCACAAAAATCGTATTTGTGGACCGATTTGGCTCATATTTGGAACACTTAATACATACAAGAATATAAATGGACATGTGAAAGAAAACCGATGCTAGGTGGCGCATGGATCGAGATATTCGCAAAAATCGTCTTTGTGGACCGATTTGGCTCATATTTGGAACACTTAATACATACAAGAATAGAAAGCGACCTGTGAAAAAAAATCGCCTCTGGGTGGCGAATGGATCGAGATATTCACAAAAATCGTACTTGTGGCCCAATTTGGCTCATATTTGGAACACATAATACATACAAGAATAGAAATCGACCTGTGAAAGAAAATCGCCGCTAGGTGGCGCATGGATCGATATATTCGCAAAAATCGTATTTGTCCGTCTGTTTGTTTGTATTCAAACTAGTCCCTCAATTTTTGAGATATCTTGATAAAATTTGGTAAGCGGGTATATTTAGGTGTCCGATTAGACATTTGTCGGAACCGGCCGAATCGTACCACAATAGCATACATCCCCCATACAACCAAATTTTTCAGTAGAGAGGATTTTTGTCATATCTTCCTCAATTTATCACATTGAAGCTTCAAACTTCACCATATGCTTTCATATATTGTACACATTGTTGTCTGATAAAAAAAATGAAGTCGGTCGTATATATAGCATACCTCCCCCACAACCGATTGTTCAGTTAAGAAAATTTTCACAATTTCTGCACCATTTTAACAGCTAGAAGCTTAAAATTTCACCAAATGCTTACGCTTACGTCATATATTAGCCGTATTTTTTAAACGGTTTTATTTAGCTTCAGTTGACAGGCCGCATGGCCGCATGCACGGCCGTTGTGAACGAATCTTATAATTGAAATTTAAGTAACTTCCCGATAAGCTACAAGCATCAAACTTGGAATATAGTTCAGAACCCGATGACAATGCAATAATAAGAATTGCCGCTAGGTGGCGCATGGATCGAGATATTCACAAAAATTGTATTTGTGGACCGATTTGGCTCATATTTGGAACACTTAATACATACAAGAATAGAAATCGACCTGTGAAAAAAAATCGCCGCTGGGTGGCGAATGGATCGAGATATTCACAAAAATCGTACTTGTGGCCCAATTTGGCTCATATTTGAAACACATAATACATACAAGAATGGAAAGCGACCTGTGAAAAAAAATCGCCGCTAGGTGGCGCATGGATCGAGATATTCACAAAAATCGTATTTGTGGACCGATTTGGCTCATATTTGGAACACTTAATACATACAAGAATAGAAATCGACATGTGAAAGAAAATCGCCGCTAGGTGGCGCATGGATCGAGATATTCGCAAAAATCGTATTTGTTGCCCGATTTGGCTCATATTTGGAACACATAATACGTACAAGAATACATAGCGACCTGTGAAAAAAAATCGCCGCTAGGTGGCGCATGGATCGAGATATTCACAAAAATCGTATTTGTGGACCGATTTGGCTCATATTTGGAACACTTAATACATACAAGAATAGAAATGGACCTGTGAAAGAAAATCGACGCTAGGTGGCGCATGGATCGAGATATTCGCAAAAATCGTATTTGTGGACCGATTTGGCTCATATTTGGAACACTTAATACATACAAGAATAGAAAGCGACCTGTGAAAAAAATCGCCTCTAGGTGGCGCATGGATCGAGATATTCACAAAAATATTATTTGCGGACCGATTTGGCTCATATTTCGAAAAATTAATACATACAAGAATAGAAATCGACCTGTGAAAGAAAATCGCTGCTAGGTGGCGCATGGATCGAGATATTCGCAAAAATCGTATTTGTATTCCGATTTGGCTCATATTTGGAACACATAATACATACAAGAATAGAAAGCGACCTGTGAAAAAAAATCGCCGCTGGGTGGCGCATGGATCGAGATATTCACAAAAATCGTACTTGTGACCCAATTTGGCTCATATTTGGAACACATAATACATACAAGAATAGAAATCGACCTGTGAAAGAAAATCGCCGCTAGGTGGCGCATGGATCGATATATTCGCAAAAATCGTATTTGTCCGTCTGTCTGTTTGTATTCAAACTAGTCCCTCAATTTTTGAGATATCTTGATAAAATTTGGTAAGCGGGTATATTTAGGTGTCCGATTAGACATTTGTCGGAACCGGCCGAATCGTACCACAATAGCATACATCCCCCATACAACCAAATTTTTCAGAAGAGAGGATTTTTGTCATATCTTCCTCAATTTATCACATTGAAGCTTCAAACTTCACCATATGCTTTCATATATTGTACACATTGTTGTCTGAAAAAATGAATGAAGTCGGTCGTATATATAGCATACCTCCCCCACAACCGATTGTTCAGTTAAGAAAATTTTCACAATTTCTGCACCATTTTAACAGCTAGAAGCTTAAAATTTCACCAAATGCTTACGCTTACGTCATATATTAGCCGTATTTTTTAAACGGTTTTATTTAGCTTCAGTTGACAGGCCGCATGGCCGCATGCACGGCCGTTGTGAACGAATCTTATAATTGAAATTTAAGTAACTTCCCGATAAGCTACAAGCATCAAACTTGGAATATAGTTCAGAACCCGATGACAATGCAATAATAAGAATTGCCGCTAGGTGGCGCATGGATCGAGATATTCACAAAAATTGTATTTGTGGACCGATTTGGCTCATATTTTGAACACTTAATACATACAAGAATAGAAATCGACCTGTGAAAAAAAATCGCCGCTGGGTGGCGAATGGATCGAGATATTCACAAAAATCGTACTTGTGACCCAATTTGGCTCATATTTGGAACACATAATACATACAAGAATGGAAAGCGACCTGTGAAAAAAAATCGCCGCTAGGTGGCGCATGGATTGAGATATTCACAAAAATCGTATTTGTGGACCGATTTGGCTCATATTTGGAACACTTAATACATACAAGAATAGAAAGCGACCTGTGAAAAAAATCGCCGCTAGGTGGCGCATGGATCGAGATATTCACAAAAATATTATTTGTGGACCGATTTGGCTCATATTTGGAACACTTAATACATACAAGAATAGAAATCGACCTGTGAAAGAAAATCGCTGCTAGGTGGCGCATGGATCGAGATATTCGCAAAAATCGTATTTGTAGCCCGATTTGGCTCATATTTGGAACAGAATAGAAAGCGACCTGTGAAAAAAAATCGCCGCTAGGTGGCGCACGGATCGAGATATTCACAAAAATCGTATTTGTGGACCGATTTGGCTCATATTTGGAACACTTAATACATACAAGAATAGAAGTCGACCTGTGAAAGAAAATCGACGCTAGGTGGCGCATGGATCGAGATATTGGCTCATATTTGGAACACTTAATACATACAAGAATAGAAATCGACGTGTGAAAGAAAATCGCCGCTAGGTAGCGCATGGATCGAGATATTCGCAAAAATCGTATTTGTGGCCCGATTTGGCCATATTTGGAACACATAATACATACAAGAATAGATAGCGACCTGTGAAAAAAAATCGCCGCTAGGTGGCGCATGGATCGAGATATTCACAAAAATCGTATTTGTGGACCGATTTGGCTCATATTTGGAACACTTAATACATACAAGAATATAAATGGACATGTGAAAGAAAATCGACGCTAGGTGGCGCATGGATCGAGATATTCGCAAAACTCGTATTTGTGGACCGATTTGGCTCATATTTGGAACACTTAATACATACAAGAATAGAAAGCGACCTGTGAAAAAAATCGCCGCTAGGTGGCGCATGGATCGAGATATTCACAAAAATATTATTTGTGGACCAATTTGGCTCATATTTGGAACACTTAATACATACAAGAATAGAAATCGACCTGGGAAAGAAAATCGCTGCTAGGTGGCGAATGGATCGAGATATTCACAAAAATCGTACTTGTGGCCCAATTTGGCTCATATTTGGAACACATAATACATACAAGAATAGAAATCGACCTGTGAAAGAAAATCGCCGCTAGGTGGCGCATGGATCGATATATTCGCAAAAATCGTATTTGTCCGTCTGTCTGTTTGTATTCAAACTAGTCCCTCAATTTTTGAGATATCTTGATAAAATTTGGTAAGCGGGTATATTTAGGTGTCCGATTAGACATTTGTCGGAACCGGCCGAATCGTACCACAATAGCATACATCCCCCCCATACAACCAAATTTTTCAGAAGAGAGGATTTTTGTCATATCTTCCTCAATTTATCACATTGAAGCTTCAAACTTCATCATATGCTTTCATATATTGTACACATTGTTGTCTGATAAAATGAATGAAGTCGGTCGTATATATAGCATACCTCCCCCACAACCGATTGTTCAGTTAAGAAAATTTTCACAATTTCTGCACCATTTTAACAGCTAGAAGCTTAAAATTTCACCAAATGCTTACGCTTACGTCATATATTAGCCGTATTTTTTAAACGGTTTTATTTAGCTTCAGTTGACAGGCCGCATGGCCGCATGCACGGCCATTGTGAACGAATCTTGTAATTGAAATTTAAGTAACTTCCCGATAAACTACAAGCATCAAACTTGGAATATAGTTCAGAACCCGATGACAATGCAATAATAAGAATTGCCGCTAGGTGGCGCATGGATCGAGATATTCACAAAAATCGTATTTGTGGACCGATTTGGCTCATATTTGGAACACTTAATATATACAAGAATAGAAAGCGACCTGTGGAAAAAAATTGCCGCTAGGTGGCGCACGGATCGAGATATTCACAAAAATCGTATTTGTCAACCGATTTGGCTCATATTTGGAACACTTAATACATACAAGAATAGAAATCGACGTGAGAAAGAAAATCGACGCTAGGTGGCGCATGGATCGAGATATTCGCAAAAATCGTATTTGTCGACCGATTTGGCTCATATTTGGAACACTTAATACATACAAGAATAGAAATCGACATGTGAAAGAAAATCGCCACTAGGTGGCGCATGGATCGATATATTCGCAAAAATCGTATTTGTGGCCCGATTTGGTTCATATTTGGAAAACATAATACATACAAGAATAGAAAGCGACCTGTGGAAAAAAATTGCCGCTAGGTGGAGCATGGATCGAGATATTCACAAAAATCGTATTTGTCAACCGATTTGGCTCATATTTTGAACACTTAATACATACAAGATTAGAAATCGAAGTGTGAAAGAAAATCGACGCTAGGTGGCGCATGGATCGAGATATTCACAAAAATCGTATTTGTGGACCGATTTGGCTCATATTTGGAACACTTAATACATACAAGAATAGAAATCGACCTGTGAAAGAAAATCGCTGCTAGGTGGCGCATGGATCGAGATATTGGCAAAAATCGTATTTGTGGACCGATTTGGCTCATATTTGGAACACTTAATACATACAAGAATAGAAAGCGACTTGTAAAAAAAAATCGCCGCTAGGTGGCGCATGGATCGAGATATTCACAAAAATCGTATTTGTGGACCGATTTGGCTCATATTTTGAACACTTAATACATACAAGAATAGAAATCGACCTGTGAAAAAAAATCGCCGCTGGGTGGCGAATGGATCGAGATATTCACAAAAATCGTACTTGTGGCCCAATTTGGCTCATATTTGGAACACATAATACATACAAGAATGGAAAGCGACCTGTGAAAAAAAATCGCCGCTAGGTGGCGCATGGATCGAGATATTCACAAAAATCGTATTTGTGGACCGATTTGGCTCATATTTTGAACACTTAATACATACAAGAATAGAAAGCGACCTGTGAAAAAAATCGCCGCTGGGTGGCGAATGGATCGAGATATTCACAAAAATCGTACTTGTGGCCCAATTTGGCTCATATTTGGAACACATAATACATACAAGAATGGAAAGCGACCTGTGAAAAAAAATCGCCGCTAGGTGGCGCATGGATCGAGATATTCACAAAAATCGTATTTGTGGACCGATTTGGCTCATATTTGTTACACTTAATACATACAAGAATAGAAAGCGACCTGTGAAAAAAATCGCCGCTGGGTGGCGAATGGATCGAGATATTCACAAAAACCGTACTTGTGGCCCAATTTGGCTCATATTTGGAACACATAATACATACAAGAATGGAAAGCGACCTGTGAAAAAAAATCGCCGCTAGGTGGCGCATGGATCGAGATATTCACAAAAATCGTATTTGTGGACCGATTTGGCTCATATTTTGAACACTTAATACATACAAGAATAGAAATCGACCTGTGAAAAAAAATCGCCGCTGGGTGGCGAATGGATCGAGATATTCACAAAAATCGTACTTGTGGCCCAATTTGGCTCATATTTGGAACACATAATACATACAAGAATGGAAAGCGACCTGTGAAAAAAATCGCCGCTAGGTGGCGCATGGATCGAGATATTCACAAAAATCATATTTGTGGACCGATTTGGCTCATATTTGGAACACTTAATACATACAAGAATAGAAATGGGCCTGTGAAAGAAAATCGCTGCTAAGTGGCGCATGGATCGAGATATTGGCAAAAATCGTATTTGTGGACCGATTTGGCTCATATTTGGAACACTTAATACATACAAGAATAGAAAGCGACCTGTGAAAAAAAAATCGCCGCTAGGTGGCGCATGGATCGAGATATTCACAAAAATCGTATTTGTGGACCGATTTGGCTCATATTTTGAACACTTAATACATACAAGAATAGAAATCGACCTGTGAAAAAAAATCGCCGCTGGGTGGCGAATGGATCGAGATATTCACAAAAATCGTACTTGTGGCCCAATTTGGCTCATATTTGGAACACATAATACATACAAGAATGGAAAGCGACCTGTGAAAAAAATCGCCGCTAGGTGGCGCATGGATCGAGATATTCACAAAAATCGTATTTGTGAACCGATTTGGCTCATATTTGGAACACTTAATACATACAGGAATAGAAAGCGACCTGTGAAAAAAATCGCCGCTAGGTGGCGCATGGATCGAGATATTCACAAAAATCGTATTTGTGGACCGATTTGGCTCATATTTAGAACACTTAATACATACAAGAATAGAAATCGACCTGTGAAAAAAATCGCCGCTGGGTGGCGAATGGATCGAGATATTCACAAAAATCGTACTTGCGGCCCAATTTGGCTCATATTTGGAACACATAATACATATAAGAATGGAAAGCGACCTGTGAAAAAAAATCGCCGCTAGGTGGCGCATGGATCGAGATATTCGCAAAAATCGTATTTGTGGCCCGATTTGGCTCATATTTGGAACACTTAATACATACAAGAATTGAAATCGACCTGTGGAAAAAAATCGCCGCTAGGTGGCGGAAGGATCGAGATATTCACAAAAATCATATTTGCGGTCCGATGTTGCCCATATTTGGAACACATAATACATAGATACATGAATAGAAAGCGACCTATGATGCCCGATTTGGCTCATATTTGGAAAAATTATTGCATACAGTCCGGTAGAAGTGACATCAAAATATTTTGGAGTTGGAGGAGGGACAAGCATACGTGGCGCAGAGTCGAGTAAGGTCTTTGGAAGGATTATGTATTGAGGCTTAGGTTGTAACAAATTGTTAGGAAATAGTCCTTGTAATAATGAGTCACTAAATGAACTAAATAGAATGAGAAATAATAGGCAATTAAATAAAGACTAAAAACTTGAAAATAAAATAATTAAAAAAAATTTTTTAAGTTAAACGGTTTTATTGAAAACAATACTTACATGAAGCAATAATAATACGAAAAGCTAGAAAATAATTAGGTAGGTCCTAGGTAAAATCATCACACTCCTTATCAATCTATGGCGTTGATCAGACAATTAAATAAAAGCGTTGGACGCGTCATATTTCTACTGATAGTCATAAGTAAAACTAACTGAACCTTAATCCGTCACATTTTTAGAAATTTCACGCGCCCAATGCTTTTAATTAATTGTCTGATCAACGCCATAGATTGATAAGGAGTGTGATGACTGGTACCTAGGACCTACCTAATTATTTTCTAGCTTTTCGTATTATTATTACTTCATGTAAGTATTGTTTTGAATAAAACCGTTTAACTTAAAACATTTTTTTAAATTATTTTTTACATGTATATACATCTACATTTGCGGGTGAAAAAAGGTTATCATCACTTAGATATTGCTGACCCATTTAGCGGCAGTGGTTAAATAACTAGCTACAAAACGGTTTGTACCAAATAGCGGAGACACGCATCTTTGTTGCCTGTGCAAAACCTATAGCTGAATCGGTTGCGGTGAATAGTGGACACAAACCATTTGCAGAGAGGTCTCTTAAGCTAGCCCAACCTTTCCAGCCCAATCAAACGAGACCGTCCCAAATTTAAACTACTTAACTTAACTACTTAATAAATTTAACTAAATTAACATTAAATATGGTGTAATTAAATACGTTTTCATTTTTTGATTGGGCATATGGGTTGGGCTGGCTTAAGTTTAAGCTCGATATTTTTTAAAAAACAAGTTTAATAAATTTAATTAGCCTGTATTAAATTATAATTAAATATTGTGCAATTTAGTACGGTCTCGTTTTTTGATTGGGCTCGGAAGGTTGGGCTAGCTTAAGATACCTCATAAATGGGAAAACTGAAGCGCGAGGGTGCATTGGTAAACGGAAGCGTAAAGAATTAAATTAAAAAAAAATGGAACACCCAGCTATTGGAAATATTTTTTTTTTATCTTTTAGGACTGAATTTATGATAAATTGATACAACCGAGCTCTGGAGAAATTTATTTTAAAAATACGATGCTTTTATATCAATAAAACAGAACTAGTTTGGTTTGTGGCACGGGATTTACTCTAAGGTTTTTCGTTAAAACATACATATAATAAAATTTTTTGTTAAAATGAAAGTGTTTGGTGGATTGTGTGATATTTAACACAACCTGAAATTAAAGATTTTACAACGCATTCGACACATTACCAACATGAATTACCGAAGCCAAGTAAAGAATACAAAAATTTGGTTCATTGCTTTTAGATTTGGTCCTTTATTTCGATCAGTTTTGGTCCCAAATGAAAACATGGTGTGGCAACCGTGATCACATAGCCTTTCTCAATTCAATAGCATAATTAAACTGTGCAAATATATAAACAAATCCCATTGTTGGGTGAGATTGTCCATCTATGCGTTTAATTTCTTTACGCAATACTGTTGTTAAGATAGTGCCCATGTATGCACTCTATTTATTCACGCACTAACTGTAACATAAGAATAAATCATGTATTATACCGTCATTTGAAGTCAATGCCTGTATTCAAGGTTATAGAGCATTGCAAGTTATTATGCTGTCTCTTATATTAAGATTTACATACATACATTTTTATACTAAGTTGAGCTGAGCTGAGCTCACAGAGTATATTAACTTTGATTGGATAACGGTTGGTTGTACATATAGAGATAGACAATATGGGTATCAAACGAAAGGTGTTAATAAGTGTTTTAAAAGGGAGTAGGCCTTAGCTGTATGGGTGGACGCCTTTTCGGGATATCGTAATAAACGTGGACCAGGGGTGACTCTAGAATGCGTTTGTACGATATGGGTATCAAATGAAAGGTGTTAATGAGTATTTTAAAATGGAGTGGGCCTTAGTTCTATAGGTGGATGCTTTTTCGAGATATCGCCATAAAGGTGGGCCAGGGGTGACTCTAGAATTTTTCTGTACGATATGGGTATCAAATGAAAGGTGTTAATGAGTATTTTAACAGGAGTGGGCCTTAGTTCTATATGTGGACGCCTTTTCGAGATATCGCCATAAACGTGGACCAGGGGTGACTCTAGAATGTGTTTGTACGATATGGTTATCAAATTAAAGGTATTAACGAGGGTTTTAAGAGGGAGTGGCCCTTAGTTGTATACGTGAAGGCGTTTTCGAGATATCGACCAAAATGTGGACCAGGGTGATCCAGAACATCATCTGTCGGGTACCGCTAATTTATTTATATATGTAATACCACGAACAGTATTCCTTCCAAGATTCCAAGGGCTTTTGATTTCGCCCTGCAAAACTTTTTCATTTTCTTCTACTTAATATGGTAGGTGTCACACCCATTTTGCCAAGTTTTTTTCTAAAGTTATATTTTGCGTCAATAGACCAATACAATTACCATGTTTCATCCCTTTTTTCGTATTTGGTATATAATTATGGCATTTTTTTCATTTTTCGTAATTTTCGATATCGAAAAAGTGGGCGTGTTCATAGGCGGATTTCGGCCATTTTTTACACCAATACAAAGTGAGTTCAGGTAAGTACGTGAACTGAGTTTAGTAAAGATATATCGATTTTTGCTCAAGTTATCGTGTTAACGGCCGAGCGGAAGGACAGACGGTCGACTGTGTATAAAAAATGGGCGTGGCTTCAACCGATTTCGCCCTTTTTCACAGAAAACAGTTATCGTCCTAGAATCTAAGCCTCTACCAAATTTCACGAGGATTGGTAAATTTTTGTTCGACTTATGGCATTAAAATTATCCTAGACAAATTAAATGAAAAAGGACGGAGCCACGCCCATTTTGAAATTTTCTTTTATTTTTGTATTTTGTTGCAACATATCATTACTGGAGTTGAATGTTGACATAATTTACTTATATACTGTAAAGATATTAACTTTTCTTTTAAAATTTTAATTTAAAAAAATTTTTTTTAAAAAGTGGGCGTGGTCGTTCTCCGATTTTGTTAATTTTTATTAAGCAGACATACAGTAATAAGAGTAACGTTCCTGCCAAATTTCATCGTGATATCTTCAACGACTGCCAAATTACAGCTTGCATAACTTCTAAATTACCTTCTTTAAAAAGTGGGCGGTGCCACGCCCATTGTCCAAAATTTTACTAGTTTTCTATTCTGCGTCATAATTTCAACTCACCTGCCAAGTTTCATCGCTTAATCCGTATTTGGTAATGAATTATCGCACTTTTTCGATTTTTGAAATTTTCGATATCGAAAAAGTGGGCGTGGTTATAGTCCGATATCGTTCATTTTAAATAGCGATCTGAGATGAGTGCCCAGGAACCTACATACCAAATTTTATCAAGATACCTCGAAATTTACTCAAGTTATCGTGTTAACGGACAGACGGACGTACGGACGGACGGACGGACATGGCTCAATCGAATTTTTTTCGATACTGATGATTTTGATATATGGAAGTCTATATCTATCTCGATTCCTTTATACCTGTACAACCAACCGTTATCCAATCAAAGTTAATATATTCTGTGAGCTCTGCTCAACTGAGTATAAAAAGAAGGGGAGTCGGCAGATTCCATCACGTTGGATTGTCGTCTGCAAATATTAGAATCTCATTTTAAGCAAATAAGCCACACTCAGGGTCAGATAGAAAAAATTAACCCTAAGGGCAATGCAAGAAGCGACATAGAGGAAAGTTATATTGAAGTAAAAGGAAAGATTATGCTATGCGGTTGTTGCATAAGTTGCGCCGTACAAGCATAGCCGAAGCAAGATTTGCAAATTTGATGGCAAATATTGCGAATATAAACGATTTTCGCATACATTTGCAAATCTTGTCAACGACGATCCCACCATTCCGACAACAGAAAAGTTAAATTATTTGATAAATTGTTTGTCAGGACAAGCTTGGCAATAGCAGAACCATTTAAGATAACAGAGGAGAATTACCCTAAGGCTCTGGCGCTTTTAAAGGAACGTTATGACAATAATGTTGTAATTTTCTTAGATTATATTTCTTCATTGTTTGGTCTACAAACAATGACCAAAGTTAATCCCACTGTTTTACGCACGATCATAGACAAGGTTTCTGCTATGCCCTCATCTCTGCTCTCGTTAGGATCCCCCCCTCGTTAGGATATCCCTAAAATCTAAATCCCCAAATCAAAATCCCATAATCAAAATCCCCAACACGAAATCCCGAAATCTCGGCGATTGTAAACCTAATTTGAACGTTTTTCATACAGAAAAAGGATAGTTATGTTTATTCTATTTCCATATTAACACTTGAATATTGTTGATTTCACAAATATTTAATAAGTAAATTAAAGAAAATACAGTGCAACGGAATAACTTATAAATACAATTAATATAGTATTTACATAACAAAAAAATTCAAAAATCATTTCATTGCAGATAA
This sequence comes from Eurosta solidaginis, assembly GCF_040869045.1. Lineage (NCBI taxonomy): Eukaryota > Metazoa > Arthropoda > Insecta > Diptera > Tephritidae > Eurosta > Eurosta solidaginis. The sequence goes on from NC_090319.1 coordinate 36,872,368, forward strand.
ACACCGGAACATTTTCTTTTTTTAAATTATAAATACATTTGTACATACATATATTTTTATGTATAAATTACATTACAAAACCCTGCCAGCAGTTTTCAGATAATTTTATCGTCTATCGCCAGTAAGGAACTAAGTCGATACATTTTGCAGTTAAAAAGGCGATAAAAATTCATTTGACAAAGAAAACTTATACTTTAACGGAATATTTTCTCTAAGAATATATTGAGGCTATGGAGATCTGTACCGTTTTCAATTTTCCGTTTCTCAATTATTTTGAGAACTTTTGCAGTTTGCTTTCGTAGTTTCCCTCTATTCAATAGCTATATTAATGATATTATGCTTATTTTGCGATATTTTCTCATCGTCGGTTCACTATCAGATCTAGGTTTTTCATTTAAATTTTAAAATATTTTTTCACAGTATTTTTATAATCTTTATATAAAAAACCACGTGTCACATTGTTTGTCCGCGATGGACTCCTAAGCTACTGAACCGATTTTGAATTTGTTTTGCATGCCGTGTGTAGTATAATCTAACTTGATATAGGATATGTTATATCTCAGTTTATAGTCGCAATAATATTTTATTCCAATTTTTTTTATATGTTTATACGTAATAATAAAATGTTACGTATACGCACCGGCACTCATATTTTCAGGTGGTGCGGGTATACATACTTTCGTGTAATTGGTTGGTGTTTAATTAAGCAACGTGCTTATCAATAAAAAATATTAATATTATCAAGTATAGCACATCACCCGGCCCGGAGAGAGGGGGAAATGGGGGGATTACCCCCGGACCAGGGGTTTCTGAGGGGGCCCGCGATTTAGAAGTACTAAGACATTTCTTTTTAATTCAGGGGAGTCTTTAGTTGTTCCACGCGCAATTTTTAAGCCGAATTTCAAAAGCAACGAATATCTGTATTTCGTTTTAATATTATAGTGAAGTGTGAAAAATAAAAATCTATATTGTAACGAATTTACTGTAAATCCTCTTATTTGTCCTTTTGCTAAGTTCGTATCACTAAACTGTTGAATAAATAACTCCATTATTGAATAATGGAAAAATGGCCTTTATTAAGTATTTCACAATAACACTTATACTTTACAACTAGCTGGCTTAATAACCAAACTGAAACTGATCTATTGCCCGACAGATAGCGTGATTAACTGAAAACTGCTTATAGCGCCTCTACCGCTGATGCTTTTATACTCTGTGATTTCCTCGTGGCATCTTCTAGGCGCTTCCAGAATTATTTAGTTAGATATAAATTTCTCAGCTGGGGATTTAGCCCCAAAAGAAGTGCGGGGATTTTGTGTTGGGGATTTTGCTTATGGGATTTTAAATTTGGGGATTATGTATTTATGTTTTTTAGCTGGGGATTCTGTGTTTGGGGATATATTTTTTGTGGGGTTTAGGGGCACTCCCTTATAATTCATATAGTTCTTTCAAAAGTAGATAGTGGCCCAAAGACTATGTATGAGGAAAAACAAGAACAGACTTCATTTCCGACTTGGGATCAATGCTATACCATTCTTAGCAGGCGTTGTCAGCTTTTAGAAAGTCGTCATGATTCTCTCGAACCTCAACGCGAAGTCAAGACAAAATCTAGCCCGAAAAGATCTCATCTCATCTTCGTCAACTCCAAGTCAGCGTGCGTGTTTTGTAACACAGAATATGTCACAGGAAGTTGCTCTGGGTTCCTTGCGCTCTCCGATAATGAGCGATTTGAATTTGTCAAGCGTTCAGGAATGTGTTTGAACAGTTTTCGCAAAGGACATGCAGTCTCGAAATGCCCATCTACATTTAAATGCCGTGTGTGCAAAGCATCTCACCACACATATTTACACGTTTTTTCTGTCACTAAACCTTCAGCAGTAGCTTCGGTTACTCATGCTACTAAATTTAATGCAAAACAATCTTTCGGCGCCAAAGCTATTACACCGCAGATTAATACGTCCGTGGTTACTCAGTCATTCAGAAGAGCGTAATACCCATTGCTATTGTCATGGTAAAAGGCAAGGTTGGAATTTTTCAGCCCTTTTGCGACCTTTTAGATTCCGGTTCCGAAGTAAATTTCATGACTGAATAAACTGCAAAACGCATCAATTGTTTGCATTTCAATCGAAATATTTCAGGTATAGGGGTATTCAAACCCAAAGTAAACATGCTGTTGTTGCTACAATTCGGTCACGATTTACTGATTTTAAATTTTCTGCACGGTTTGCTATTACCAAATGTATATCAGCAAACTAACCAGGCGATCATATACGAACGGATACTGGAATATCCCCGAATGGATCAATTTACCAGACCCCTTGTTTAACAAGCCTCAACGAATTGATATATTGATTAGCACAGAAGTATTTTTCGAAATTCTCTATCCCGAAAGTATTTCCTTAGGCAAAGATTTACCTTCCTTAACAAACACTGCGTTAGGGTGGATAGTTGGCGGAAAGGTTGAGTTCAAAACCGAGCCGCCTCGATCGCTCATATGTAACGTAGCTGTGGAGTCCTCAAATCTGGACGAATTGCTACGCAAATTCTGGGAGGTGTAGGAAGTTGCTCAACACTCCTCGCCATTAACGGAAGAAGAAAGGCGTTGTGAACAATATTTCTGTAACAAAGTGGCAGTCACTGCTAGTGGGCGCTTGCAAGTCAGCCTACCCTTTAAAGAATCCCCAGAAGATCGCGGGTTCGAATCGAGCTCAAGGCCTAACAATAATTTTTTATCATTATTATTGTTATGATAAATTTTTTCTTAATTGAAAACATTTTTAAATTAGAATAGAAGAAAGAAAAAATTTAGACAACTGCCAAAGCTCGTTGTATAGATCGTTGCCGATGAAGGAATTTAGCAGTTCCCGAAATGGATCTATACAACGAGCTTTGGCAGTTGTCTAAATTTTTTCTTTCTTCTATTCTAATTTAAAAATTTTTTCAATTAAGAAAAAATTTATCATAACAATAATAATGATAAAAAATTATTGTTAGGCCTTGAGCTCGATTCGAACCCGCGATCTTAAAATCAGTAGGCCGATATAACAACAAAAATTGTGAATCCCCAGAAGTTTTCGGAAATTCATTTGAAAACGCGTGTAAAAGATTTCTGCGCTTTAGCGCCATTTGTATCATAATGATTCATTACATCAAATGTACTGCGAGTTCATGCGCGAATACGAGAGTTTGGAGCACATGTCGATAGTCAGTAAAACAAATATTGCGCGTCTACACTATGTTGTTCCACATCACTGTGTTTTACGCCCAGAAAGTACCACTACAAAGCTTCGAGTCGTATTCAATGCTTCAGCCTCAACTTCATCTCATCGTTCACTCAATGACATTTTGATGATACGACCCACCATTCAACAAGAGTTTCTTATAACTATGTTGTCTTTTCCTTTGAATCGTTACGCTTTAGCAGCCGATATTGCGAAAATGTATCGGCAGTTTTTAATTAACGAAAGTGACCGCAACTTTCAGTTAATCTTATGCTGAGAAAGCAAAGACGAACTAAATTTATACCAGTTAAATACCGTAACATATTGTAACGAATTTACTGCAAATCCTCTTATTTGCAATCTTCTACTAAGTTCGATTCACTAAACTGTTGAATAAATAACTCCAATATTGAATAATGGAAAAATGGCCTTTATTAAAGTACTTCACAATAACACTTATACTTTGTAACTAGCTGGCTTAACAACCAAACTGACTGATAGCTTAAATGAAACTCACTTTCAAAATAATACTGCTATTGCTCGCTAGATAGCGTCTTAATCGAAACTGCTCATAGCGCCTCTACCGCTGATGCTTTTATACTCTGTGATTTACTCGTGGCATCTTCTAGGCGCTTCCAGAATTTTACTTAGTTATAAATTTCTCAGCTACAACTACAGACGTATAATTTTTATAGCTTCTCTCATACCCCATGCGCTTGTATGTGTGAGCGACACTTCCACAATTACAATTGCATACCTTTAGGAGCACCTCAGCAGAAACGATATAATATAGAGACATTGCATAGACGAAAAATCATGTGAGGCAAGCTTCACAAAATTCTAGTAGGTCACGTTCACCACTTACCACAGCAGAATTTGTTAAACTACCACTGTCTGTATTTGTTATTTAATAATTATTTGTACACTTTTTATTCAGCTAATGTGTTCAGAATTTTAACTTTTACTCACTAAAACTCCAACCAGTGTATTTCTGTGCTTAAATTATGTTAAAAATTGTGTTAAAGTTTTTGGTGTGGTGAAAGTGACCTACTAGAATTTTGTTACGCTCCGCTGCTTTCCACCGAAGTTCGCGCATGCAATATCTTTATATTCAAAACTTTTTGACCTCAGATAAAATATCTGCATGGGTCTGTGCGTTGCCTCTCCGCTGCGTGTACGTGTATGTGTAGACACAATGATTGAATTATTGATGTGAATTCACGCCACTGCTTGGCAGCACCCCTTAGTTTTGCTAATATTCGTAACACTGCCCTCCACCTAAGTCTGATCGTCCCGATCAGACAAATCTTTCGATCTAAACGCTGCTAGCATCTCCAAATGAACCACCCTTCTACTTCGTGGTTTCCCAATTATTTGTATGCGGTAGATGGTGTCACTGATCTTCTTCACAACTTTGTACGGGTCTTCCCAACTGCACCGAAATTTTGATGGAACACCTTTCCGCCGGTGAGGGTTGTATAACAGTACCAAAACTCTCGCCAAGAAACCTTTCGAATTATTGTTCTCATCGTACCTGTGTTTCGACTTACTACTCATTATCCTGGATCGTTCCCTCGCACCCTGTTGCTTGGCCAATGAACTACTTCGTAGAGCTTGCGCTTGACGGATTGGCTTCGCATAATCAGTATCGTTCCGACGTTTCCCAACAGAAGTGTGCGCTGGCTTAAAACCACCCTTGTTTTAGAGCGTCCATTAGGTTTTGTCAATGCCAGTGTTTCTCTCGCAGGTACTTTTGATTTCGCTTTATTTGGCCCATTCGACCTATTAACTTTTGCCTTTGACTTCCGTGGTTTTTGTCGAGTCTTCTCCACCAGTGCTCGATTACTACTGAATCCTTTCTGCAAACTGAAGTTAATGGGTATATCCTGGTTCTTATAACGCATCGCCCTTTTCTGCATATCGATCTTGATGTCATGGTCAACCAAGAAGTCCACTCTCAATATGACTTCATCAACGATCTCCGCCACAACGAATTTGTGTAAAGCCATGACCTTCCCAATTAGGACTTCATATATCACTTCTCCCTGGACTTGGTTATACTTGCCTGTAATCGTACGCAATCTTGCTCCAGGTAATGGCTTTCTTTCCTATTGACCAAATCAGATCGGATCAAGGAATGCGATGCGCCCGTATCTACAGCCAGTACACGCTCCTTGCGATCCACATTTCCTTTGACGGTAAGACTACTCGATTTCCTTCCAGTTTGCGAGATAGGTATCACACGACATTCAATAGCTGGGGCAAGTTCTCGATCTTTACATTTGACTCGCTCTTGTTTATCTCCTCCAGCTTTGCGTTTACGACCACCCACGTTGGAACTACCAGGACCGGTGCTGCAATGACGTGCAATGTGACTTAGGTTACCGCACTTGAAACACTTCAAAACTCCGGCATTTTTCTGTTGTAACCTCTTCAGTGCTTCCATAATTGTGTCTACCCAATCTGGCCTTTCCACTTCCACGCGATGAGCTTTTTTTGCGGGCTTACTCAAAAGTGACGCAGTTTCCTGAGTCAGTGCATGGGATACCGTTTCTGCAAATGTGGGTTTTGGGTCGCTTCGTTTCTACGTCCCGTGTGCCATTTATAAAACTCTGGATTTTTACCCTCTCGATGTACTGCACGGGTGCGTCCGCATTTGCCAAATGGGCCAACGTTTCAACATCCGAAGCAAAACTCCTGGAATGTCTCATTTGCTTTTTGGTAATGGTTTTGCAACTCAATTTGGTATATCTGTTTTCTATGCTCGCTTCCATAACGTCTCTCGACAGCGGCCATCAATGCTTCATAGTCGTTCCGCTCTCCTTCGGGAATCATCTGTAGGATTTCGGCTGCTGGCCCTTCAATGCTACGAATAGAGCAGCCACTTTATCTTCAGCATTCCAGTTGTTCACTGCTGACGTCTTCTCAAATTGAAGCTTGAATACCTCGACCGGAACAGAGCCGTCAATAGATGAAGTTTTTACCTTCGGATTGCTCGCTGGAACAGCTGGGCGATTTAGCTGTAACTGTTGCATAAGACCTTTCAACGCTTCTATCTCGGCATCAATTTTGTCCTCGAGTTGTAAAATTTTTGCATCATGCTCTTTCAGTTTCGCAAATAGCTGCGATGATACCTGTTCCGAAATTTTTGTCGACATTCCAGATATACGTGCCTCTTGCGATTCCATTTGAGATGACATATATGTGTTCTGTTCATCCAATTGAGATGACATTTGCGACGCCATTTCTGAAATGCGTGCCTCCTGTGACTCCAGCTGAGATGCCATTGTCGATGTTTGTACAGATATTGTGTTCGTCACTGTCTGCGGTGTTTCGTTTTTTTCTTCCATTTTTGTTGTTATTTTGTCGCTATCATAATGAAAGACATACTCCTCAGCATTGAAGATTCCTTCAAATACTATAGCTACACTTAGTCGTTTTTGTAGCTGGAATTTATCGCCAAAAGTAGCCAATCCACGGACTTCCAACTCCTCCTTCAGTTGCTGGATCGTCAATTTACTCAACTTTCCCATGTCTAAGTTGTATTCCCAATCTTCGGAATTTAGGCCCGTATTATGTATGTCACCGTGAGTGTTTGCGTCGCATTCACTCACATTCACATTCACCTAGAATTCGTATTTTATAACTTCTTACGTATTCGCGTTTTGCCTCTTACGTAGTCACTACGTATTCACTGAGACTGTCACACCCAATACATAGCCAGTATAGCCACTTATTACTTTTGTTATTTCGGAAAACTTTGCAGTGCAATTTTTTCGGAATAACTTCGTTTCAACAAGCTGGCAATATTGCAGCGAAATACCTGACAATTGTAAAAAAAGAAAACAGTGTAAATTGCAATAGTGATTGTCTGATTGTCAATGTTTTTGAAACCAGTTGCTTGTTTATTTTTCAATTGCGGTTGAATTTTGTATGATTCTTTATCTTTTTCCCAAGTACTGGCCGGCAATCGATTTGAGGATTTTGTTGCGGCCTTGCACTACAGCTGCAATTTTGGTACCATGCGCCTTGAAGTTCACACTACTATGGCCGTATGAGCTGCGCTCAAGCTTCCGTAGGTACAGCCTCGTTGCAGTTGTTAACGCTACACTGTTTGTAACGTTGACCTGTTCTTTCTCATAATCAGAGAGTCATAATATAAAAGCTGACATTTTTTACGACAAACAAAATTTCTGGTAAAAGTCCAGAACAGGGGTCGACTGCTAATACGCGTCCAAAAATATAGAGAGGTGTCAAAAGACGCGTATTGACCTCGACAACAACAATCCGAAGGTCCGTAGATATTTGCAGTTGAAGTTGGCAATTTTATGTGGTTGTTATAATGGTGTGCACTGAAAAAAAATTTGTGAAAAAAGGGATTATGGACGCATTTAATTTTTATTCCACCCCATTGGTGGATCGGCCAGAGTAATTTTTGATAAGCTCGGCCGAAGACCGCGAACGCGGAAAAGTGTTCTGAGCAAAAATACTATGGATGCCACCCCCGGTTTCGGAGGGACCCGGGGTCATTTTTCGGTTTTTCGTTAAAAAACTTTGAACGAGTCAATATTTTTATTTTCGTTTGACACCTCTCACGATATTTTTGGACGCGTATTAGCAGTCGACCCCTGTTCTGGACTTTTACCAGAAATTTTGTTTGTCGTAAAAAAATTCAATTTTATATTATGAGAAAGAACAGGTCAACGTTACAAACAGTGTAGTCGACCCCTGTTCTAGAGTATTACCAAATTTATAAAATTTTTTTTTCAATATTTTGTGTTCGAATTTTATTTTAAACTTCCTTCAGTGTTCTTTCAAGTTGTATGTAGGGGTTGATTCTGGATAGGTAATTTAACCTGTTACAGTACCCAGATGGAAGTTTAGCTAGAGTGACGCGCATTTCTCTAGGGATAGCTAGTTCTGGGAATTTTTCTTTGAGTACCGGATTTGTCGGGCAATTCCTGGCATAGAGGTCCGACGCTTGTTTGTGCATATCACTGAGGATCTGTTTGTGCTTTTTTGCTTCATACGGGTCTGTTCTCAGGTGCCGTATTTTCTCATAATGTTTACGGAGATTACCGGTTAAGCCCCTGGGCGGTGTAGCCTCATCAATCAGATCTCTGTTGGGATGCCCAGATTTCTGCGTATTCAACAGAAACTGTTTGGATGTTGTAGCGATAAATCGTTATCGATTTTGATGGTCCTTCACCGGATATATATCAGGTATGTTCCGGTAACAAGCACCATTAAGGTACAAGCTCGATCACTCGGGAACGATTTAATATGACCGTATTGAACCTTCTAGGCCATACCACCAATAAATTTTTCTGAAGGACTTTTATTAAAAAGGAATAACAGTTTGGGTCCCTGGCTGTAATTTTTATACGTTTCGCTTTTTTATTCATGTAAAATTTGACGAAATATGCAACCACATTGAACGAAGCTCTAAATATAACCTTTATCGGCTGTCTATGGAATATTTCAATAATTTTTCTCACGAAATGTTAAGATTCTTCAGTTTTTACTCAAAAATTATAAAAAAACGAAAACAAAAAAGCGAAGTGAATGAAGCAAACGCGACCCAGAAGCAAGTGAATATTTTGACAGCAAAAATGAGTGTTCGTGACACTTTGCGTCACTATATAATACGAAAAAACGTAATACAATCACCTACAGTCACCTATAGTCACCGAAGTCAATGAATGTTCTTATATGATACGAATTTGGTTTCACTTGGGTGAAAGTGACTTTTCGCGTCGCTTTGCGTTATACATAATAACGCCGTTATTCAACAATTCCTCTTCTGACACCAATTGTAACGAATTTACTGCAAATCCTCTTATTTGCAATCTTCTATTAAGTTCGAATCACTAAACTGTTTAATAAATAACTCCAATATTGAATAATGGAAAAATTGCCTTTATTAAAGTACTTCACAATAACACTTATACTTTGCAACTAGCTGGCTTAATAACCAAACTGACTGATAGCTTAAATGAAACTCACTTTCAAAATAATACTGCTATTGCTCGCTAGATAGCGTCTTAATCGAAACTGCTCATAGCGCCTCTACCGCTGATGCTTTTTTACTCTGTGATTTACTCGTGGCATCTTCTAGACGCTTCCAGAATTTTACTTAGTTAGTTATAAATTTCTCAGCTACAACTATAGATGTATAATTTTTATAGCTTCTCTCATACCCCATGCGCTTGCCATTGATGACTCCTTTCGCGACATCTACCCCATTGGTTCTAGAGTCTTAATGGATGACTTATACGTTGATAACACTGGACCACGAATTTCAACCTTTTCTCTTTACAAGAAACGCCGTTATGAAATTCGTATGTAAAACCACCCCCTGATTTCGAAAATCGAAATATTTGCAATTTACCGTTATTCGAAAGAACCAAAAAGATGGCTCCCTTTAATTACGTATATCTCACGAACGTGCAAGATGGAACAGAGAATCGGAAAAACGATAAAATTTGCTATAAATGCATCATACATTGTTTTTTGCTCAACCAGATAGTTTTCGAGATATTAGCTTATCATTTCATATCTTTGTTTTTTTTTATGAAAAAATATGGAAAAAATTACTTTTTGCGAGGGCAGCATTCCAAAACCACAACTTTTTTTCCAAATATTTTTTATCTACGTAAAGCTCTGTTTAATTAGAAAAAAGATAAGCTATAATCGAAGAAAATCGATGCAAAACTGCGTAAGTTATAAGCGATCAAATAAAATACCCAGGTTGCGCAATTTCAACGTATACCTCAAAACGTATGTATGGTATAAAGAAGAGTGAAATATCTAGCTATGCTCTGTTTCTATTTAGTTAAAAGTTCAATTTATGAATGAAATTACCCATATTTTTAACTTTTTTTTTTTAATTTATTTATGTTTGTACTATATTCTAACAATCTTTATCTTAATTTTATTTTACTATGTAGTCGAAATAATTATGTGTTCGACTTTGACGCTTATTCAGTTTAGGATCGGTTTCTCTTATGAGAAACCAGCAGTAATCACCCATCATTGCGACGTCCCAGAATCCTTGATATCGATTTTCAATTAATTTCATTTGCTGATGAAACCTTTCGCCATGTTCGTCACTTTCGTCGCCAAGATTTGCCGGAAAAAAGCTCAAATGTGAGTGCAGAAAGTGAATTTTTAACGACATATTTACGCCTGGAAAGAAAATATTAGTTAGGTAAACAAGTTATAGAATTTTGGGAAATTAATTTTAATAGGCCTTTAATATTTACCCATTTTCGCATAATTATTGATTAAGTCATTCACTATCTGCTCGTAGTTAGGGCTTTTGTGTCTACCGAGAAAAGAAGCAACGACCTTTTCAAAGGATTCCCACGCTGCTGCCTCAACTGATGAGAGTAGTCCTTTGAATTGATTATTGTTGATCAACTTTTTTATTTTTGGTCCGACAAAAATACGTTCCTTTATCTTGGCTTGAGAAATATCTGGAAAAATTGTTTTCAAATAGTCGAATGCTTCGCCTTCTTTGTCCAAAGCCTTAACAAAGTTTTTAATGAGACCGAGCTTGATGTGTAAGGGTGGAAGTATGATTTTCTCTTTCTTGACAAGAGGGGTGTATTTGATGTTATCCACACCAACGGTAAACTCGACTCTTTCCGGCCAATCCTTTCTGACGTAGTGGTCCTTACGAGCTCGGTTATCCCACTTGCAGAGGAAGCAGCAGTGCTTGGTGTAGCCACTTTGTAGACCGCATAGCATTGCAACGACTTTGAGATCAGAACATATTTTACAATCATGCTCTTCATATTTGATAAATTTGAGTAGTTTTTTCATTTCCTCGTAGGATTCTTTGTATTTACTGCATGTGCGATCGGGATAGAAGGCTTTTTGTTACCAATATGCAATAATACAGCCTTCAAACTCAGTTTATTGCTGTCTATGAACAATCGCCACTCTTTTGAATCATATATTTGACCAAACTCTTTGAATAAACCAGGAATGTCGTTGCAGTAGCATATACTGTCTTTCTTGGTATAGTGTTTGGAAAATGGTTCGTGACGAATTCTACAATATATCACCTTAACATCGGATGACACACATTTAAATTGTTGCATACGAGAAGTGTGGATCTCGGCCTTTTCCTTGGATAGTTCCAAATCTCTTATCCAATCATTAAGTTGTGCTTGTGACAGAACGTTTCTCTCGTTTCCCATGCGAAATTCAGTACAACTTGATTCCCCGCACTCAGATATTACTGTTGACAATGGAACTGGATCCGCAACTGCCGTTGAATGTAGTACTGGTAATGTCACTATAGGTACGCTGGCATAGGTTACTCTTCTTGATCTTCCAACGCCAAGTACTTTTGTTTGACAAATATAACACTTTATTGAATGGCAAGTATGTTCTCTCCATATCATTGGTGTATCAAATTTTATTTGTTGTCCTGATTCCGACTGAATCAATTCTACTCGACACGATGTACACAAAGTGTTCGGTGTTCATGGTTTTTCAGCATTTTTAGGCTCAATGCCGAAATACTTGGAGTATAAAGTTTTGATATGATCTGAGAACACTCGTCGTCGCCTTATGATAGTATATTGGCCACACATGAAACAGAACATCGTTATTACACTCAAATTCTCGCGTCCTTTTACTCATTTTTTTTTTTTTTTTAATAAATAACGGTTTTGTAATTTGACTTATGAACTGAACTAAATCCAGCGAGCCTTGCAGATGTTATGAAGTTTAAAGGCGCATTAACTCATATTTATACTCGGAATAAGAATAAAATTTAAAAAATTAAATCTTACCTAGACAGAAAGGTTCCTTTTTATACGAAGTCGGGAAAAGAAAATACTACCTGCTTTAGATGTAGGCTTTAAAAATTTTCTGTGTCTAATAATTTTGAAAATCTACCTCCATACTTACCCATAAGTGACGGAAATACATGTTTATAACTACATGCCTACAGCCAGTTTCGAACCCAACCACTCTTCCTTTCGATGCAACCACTCCACCTACTATAAAACAATTCGAGTATTAAAAGTACTATTTGATTTATTTAAAGAAAAAGTATTATCATTGCTATGGTGTTATTCGTTTATCCGGATAATATCCCATTTGCACTGTATACCTTTTATATATGTATGTATACATACATTGAAGTTGCGCAACCTGGGTATTTTTATTTGATCGCTTATAACTTACGTAGTTTTACATCGATTTTCTTCAGTGATAGCTTATCTTTTTTCTAATTAAACGGAGCTTTATGTAAAGAAAAGAAAAAAAGTTGTGATTTTGGAATGCTGCCCTCGCAAAGAGTAATTTTTTTCATATTTTTTCATAAAAAAAAAACAAAAATCTGAAATGATGAGCTAATATCTCGAAAACTGTATGGTTGAGCAAAAAACAGTGTATGATGCATTTATAGCAAATTTTATCGTTTTCCGATTCTGTAAACTTATTTGCAATTGCTTAACCCTTTCGTGAGATATACGTAATTAAATGGAGCCATCTTTTTGGTTTTTTCGAATAACGGTAAATTGCAAATATCTCAAAAACGGTACCATAGAATCAAAAATTTCGAAATCAGGGGGTGGTTTTACATACGAATTTCATAACGGCGTCTCTGGTAAATTTGGCCGTCGATCAGTGTAATTTGTTAACTAGGGCTGATAGTGAAAAAGAGCTGGATGAAATTCGAAATGAAGTCACTGAACTGCTCCATCGCTCAGGACTTCACTTAGCCAAGTGGAACTCAAATAGTTTAAAGGTAATATCTGACAAAACAAGCGAAATCCCTTTAAAAGAAAGCGATGAAACTATTACAAAGGCACTGGGTATGGCATGGAAGCCAAGTGTTGAGGTGATTTGTTTTCGCTTTGAATTTGTGAGCAATGAAAAAATTACCAAGCGTTCTATTTTATCATGCGTTGCTAGAATATACGACGTATTGGGTTTGCTGAGCCCAATCACAATTCGGTGCAAAATTCTTGCGGATACAACAACTTGATTGGGATGATCCCCTTCGAAGGGATATAGCCGATTTGTGGTTGCAAATAACAGAGGACTTGCCACAAATCAACAAAATAGAAGTTCCTAGATTTGTTTTGACTTTTCCGAACCTTGTCAGCGAAATTCATGGTTTCGCAGATGCATCATCGCGTGCATATGGCTGCGCGATTTACATTCGAACACGCGTACAAGGTTCTTTTCAATGTCAGTCTATACCAAAACTAGAATTATTTGCAGAATTGTTACTTACACGAACGTGGAATCACATCAAAGAAAAGCTTCAGAACTACATAAAAAATGTTTGCTTTTGGTCAGATTCAAAAGTTGTCTTACACTGGCTGAAACAGAATGCATCGACACTAAACTGTTTCGTTGCAAATCGTGTTTCATAGATCCAAGCAAATAACAAGGACATTTGGTGGAGGCATGTTCCAACAAAAAGTAATCCCTCAGACATTGTTTCACGGGGATGTAGCCCATCAGTGCTGCTCAAGACCATGTGGTTCTCAGGACCAGAATTCCTTCAGTTAAACGAAGATAATTGGCCTGTGCTAGATACGGGCACTGAAACACCAGACTGAGAACCTCGTAATGTTGTAACTTTCAAGTGTAACATTAAAAATAGTCAAGAAGATATTTTTATACTCAGTGGAGCAGAGCTCACAGAGTATATTAACTTTGATTGGATAACGGTTGGTTGTACAGGTATAAAGGAATCGAGATAGATATAGACTTCTATATATCAAAATCATTAGTATCGAAAAAAAATTTGATTGAGCCATGTCCGTCCGTCCGTCTGTCCGTTAACACAATAACTTGAGTAAATTTTGAGGTATCTTGATGAAATTTGGTATGTAGGTTCCTGGGCACCCATATCAGATCGCTATTTAAAATGAACGATATCGGACTATAACCACGCCCACTTTTTCGATATCGAAATTTCGAAAAACCGAAAAAATGCAATAATTCATTGCCAAAGACGGATAAAGCAATGAAACTTGGTAGATGGATTGGCCTTATGACGCAGAATAGAAAATTCGTAAGATTTTGGACCATTTTCATTTAGTTTGTCTAGAATACTTTTAATGCCATAAGCCGAACAAAAATGTACCAATCCTTCTTAAATTTGGTAGGGACATAGATTCTATGACGGTAACTGTTTTCTGCGAAAATGGGCGAAATCGGTTGAAGTCACGCCCAGTTTTTATACACAGTCCTCCGTCTGTCCTTCCGCTCGGCCGTTAACACGATAACTTGAGCAACAACCGATATACCTTTACTAAACTTAGTCCACGTACTTATCTGAATTCACTTTATCTTGGTATAAAAAATGGCCGTAATCCGACTATAACCACGCCCACTTTTTCGATATCGAAAATTACGAAAAATGAAAAAAATGCCATAATTCTATACCAAAAACGAAAAAAGGGATGAAACATGGGATTGGTTTATTGATGCAAAATATAACTTTAGAAAAAACTTTGTAAAATGGGTGTGACCACCATACCATATTAAGTAGAAGAAAATGAAAAAGTTCTACAGGGCGAAATCAACAGCCCTTGGAATCTTGGCAGGAATACTGTTCGTGGTATTGCATATATAAATAAATTAGCGGTACCCGACAGATGATTTTCTAGATCACCCTGGTCTACATTTTGGTCGATATCGCGAAAACGCCTTCACATATACATCTAAGGGCCCCTCGCTTTTAAAACCCTCATTAATACCTTTAATTTGATACCCATATCGTACAAACACATTCTAGAGTCACCCCTGTCCCACCTTAATGGCGATATCTCGAAAAGACGTCCACCTATAGACCTAAGGCCCACTCCCTCTTAAATTGCTCAGTAACACCTTTCATTTGATACCCATACCGTACAAACACATTCTAGAGTCACCCCTGGTCCACCTTTATTGCGATATCTCGAAAACGCCTTCACATATACAACTAAGGCAGGCTCCCTCTTAAAATGCTCAGTGACACCTTTCATTTGATACCCATGTTGTACAAACAAATTCTAGAGTCAGCCCTGGTCCACCTTTATGGCGATATCCCTAAATGGCGTACCTTCATAGAACTATGGCCTACTCTCTCTTAAAATACTCCTTAATACCTTCCATTTGATACACAACCACATTCCAGGGTTACCCTAGGTTCATTTTCCTACATGGTGATTTTCCCTTATTTTGTCTCCATAGCTCTCAACTGAGTATGTAATGTTCGGTTACACCCGAACTTAGCCTTCCTTACTTGTTAACACTATCATTGAACGCTGCTCCTCGTTTCGTAAAGTTCTTCGCATAATTTCATATGTATATCGCGTTTTCAATCGGGTTCCGCCCAGTGCAAACTATTTCGCAGAGAAGGCAGTTGATACATCTTCAAGTGAACTTGACCAAACCTTCTGGCGAATCGTATCCTGTATACAAAGTCTCGAATACAAACAAGAAATCGAAAGCCTTAAGAAGGGCTAACCTTTAACAGCAAATTTTCAACGTCTTTCCCCGTTTCTCCAGGAAATGAGAATTGGGTACAAAAGCCTCTTCATCCTTAGAGTTGGTGGTCGTCTTGGAAAAGCTGACATACCTTGTGAAGAGAAGCATCCAGCTCTTCTTCCGAAATCTCACCGTTTCACACATTTTATTTAATTTTTGCATAAATTAAATCTACACGCAGGAGCAAAGGTTTTATTTAGTCTTCTTCAGCAGCGCATATGGGTGATCAATGCCCGCGAACTTGTGCGTAAAACCGTACGCAATTGCGTACATAGCTGCCATTCTAAAGCCCCCATTACTGATACTTAGCATAGACTTGACTTGACTTGGCGTAAACTTGGCAACTTAGCCACGATTATACTCCACTTGGCGCATAAAATCTGGCATCATAATCAGCGTTGAAATTTATTTTTAAATAAATGTCAATTTGAATGACAAAATGTCAAAATGAAATGGAAACAAACAAATGGCATCTCAAAATGTAAACGTCACTTAGAACTTACATAGAAAATCAAAATTCAACAGACTTCTAAGTCAAGTTAACTTTTGAGTAATCAGTAACATGCAATGTTCATTTAACAGAACTGTAAGTGACAGTTCGCAAGCCAAGTCAAGTCTATGCTAAGTATCAGTAATGGAGCCTTAAACCCAAACTTATAAGCCAAATCATGAGGCAGTTACCTGCAGATCGCGTAACTGCCATAGTGTACAAGTACAAGTGTGTTGACTTATCTGTCAAGCATTCTGACAGGCACTCGCTGTATTCGGAATGACAGCGAATTCAAAATGGATACCATTACCGAGTGCGCCGAATGATTGAAAAATTGAAAAAGTCGATACGATTGGTAGTCAAAAATGTTGTCGTTGAGACCAAAAATGCGACTCTAGACCTGAGATTTCCATCAGGTGAGCGAGGCTGTTTGTAGTTTTGACGTTTATCGCTTAGTGAACACACTTGTATAGGTACACTATGGTAACTGCTCAGATTCCCTTTGCCGTATGTGGAGTAGACTTTTGCGGCCCCTTTCTTACTTCGTTTCGTATTCGAGGCAAGCCTCCATATAACGCGTATGCAGCCATTTTCGTATGTTTTTTTTCAAAGGCCATTCACATTGAGCTTGTCTCCGATTTGTCAACGAATGCCTTTTTGCTGTGTTTAAAACGATTCGCATCTCGGCGTGGCACACCATCTCGTTTATATTGCGACAATACAACGAACTTTGTGGGTGCGCATAATAAACTCAAAGAATTTCAAACTAATCACTTTAACGAAAACTCTCTGAATGCAGTGTTGCATTACAGCAACGAAGTTGGCCTAGAATTTCGATTCATACCTCCTAGAGCTCCGCACTTCGGTGGCTTCTGGGAGGCAGTGGTGAAATCTGCAAAAACACGTTTAGTAAAAAACATGGGACAGGCAAAATTAACAAACGAAGGGCTTCAAACGCTTCTTGTAGAAATTGAAGCAATTCTAAATTCTCCTCCCATCATTGCACTTTCTACAGACCCTAACAACGGGTCAGCGTTAACGCCAGGGCACCATTTAATAGGGAAACTACTTAAGGCTATACCATTTGAAAAAATCGATATTAATAGAACCATGGCTTAACTAATATATTCTCAACAACTTACCTTTCTAAAAAATTAATTTTTTTCAACAATGGAAACGCGACCACTTGCGAGAGCTTCAGTAGCGTATGAAGTGGAACAAAGAAAAAGCAGATATAAAGCTGGGACAAGTTGTCATTGTTCAAGAAGATAATTTGCCACCGCAGCAATGGCTTCTTGATCGTGTCACAAGTGCAAGCCTGGGTGCTGATGGAAAAATTCGAGTAGTTGACTTACGAACAAAAAAGGGAATAATTAGAAGAGCCATTCATAAGCTCCCTCCTCTACCTTCAATGGAAAACGCTTGAAAGTTAAGGAACCCTTCAACGGAGGGAGTATGTTTGGTCAGAGTGCCCATTTATGCATTTAATTCCTATACGCCCTACTGTTGTTAAGATAGTGCCCATGTATGCACTCCATTTATTCACGCACTAACTGTAACATAAGAATAAATCATGTATTATACCGCCATTTGAAGTCAATGCCTGTATTCAAGGTTATAGAGCATTGCAAGTTATTATGCTCTCTCTTATATTAAGATTTACATACATACATTTTCTACTTAGCATATCATTTCATTATAATTACAAGTTAGTTGACTAAAAGCAAATAAACGGTGAAGAAGTTTGATAGAAACGTTCATGTGTTTTGATTAATATATTTCAACCCCCATAAACACATGCAAAATTTTCGTTTGAAAGCAGCCAAATATTTTCTTAGTGCCCATTTCCTGAAATCTAGAATTCTACTTATTTTTTATTCACACAATCCACTAATCTAGACAAATTATCAGTTGGGATAAAACTAATTAGTGTATCTTTTGTACGTGTCTGTGTTTATTCATTAAAAATAGAAACATTATATCACATAGCCTTGCTCAAGTCAATAGCACAATTAAACTGTGCAAATATATAAACAAATCAAGTTTGGAAACAGCCAAATATTTTCTTAGTGCCCATTTCCTGAAATCTAGAAGTGTATACTTATTTCTTATTCACACAATCCACTAATCTAGACAAATTAGCAGTTGGGATAAAACTAATTAGTGTATCTTTTGTACGTGTCTGTGCTTATTCATTAAAAATACAAACACTATATCACATAGCCTTGCTCAAGTCAATAGCGCAATTAAACTGTGCAAATATATAAACAAATCAAGTTTGAAAACAGCCAAATATTTTCTTAGTGCCCATTTCCTGAAATCTAGAAGTTTATACTTATTTCTTATTCACACAATCCACTAATGTATAAATAGCGCCCACAAAACTTATCTTGATTTATTTAATAGTTAACAACCGTCTGAAAAAGTTAAAATAAAATGAATTTACTAAATAATTTCGGGCTCCTGTTGGTTGCGCTTAGCTTCCCTTTGACCTATGCGAATGCGGAATTTCGCACTGGAGGTGCTAGTTTTACCAATTCTGAGAAAATAAAGGTTAAATATGTGGCGGCAGTATTTCACGGCGATGAATATGCTTGCATTGGATCACTGATCACTATGGAATACGTAGTTACAGCTTACAAATGCCTGGACACAACTGAAAAGATGACAGTTAAAGCTGGTGCAAACGGGGAAGGTCGCAATCCTGATCCTAGAAATCCACACGAGGGAATGGACGGACTCGATATAGGTATAATTAAAGTGCACCCCCCCTTTAGCTCAGATCCTACAGTAGGAACAATAAAACTTTGCAATACTGATTTAAAAGGGGTCGAGCAAATGAAAGTAGTTAGTTTTTGGTATTCACAAATTGAATTTTGTGAATCTATAAGACAGGAAGACGTTGTTTATGTAATCTACGGTCAGTATGTTCCAAAAACAGTGATTTCGGGATGTAGTTCAACAATTAAAGTAGTTCCTGGAACACCGGGCGTTGTGGACGGAACTCTTTGTGCTGTGGCAGCATCTGATTTCTCTTCTTCGTCAAGGACGTATGCAGATTTATCTAAAGGCACTGAAGCTCGATCAATTATAATACAAAAGACGGGATATTCAGAATAGTTGTTATAAATCAAATGCTATCATAAAATTATGCAATACTTCTAAATAAATAGTATACATTTATATATTATATATTTCTATTAAAATGTTTGCGTTTTTCTTTTCCATGAGGAGATGTACATACCTGAATTATAATTTTTTATTGAATGACTTAAACTGCTACAATCAAAATACTTCGTGAATTAAAAAACTCATTGCGCACATATTGTTATTGCAATATCGGAGTACTACATATATGACAGTTGAGTGGAACATCGCCCTATCTCGGCTGAAAGCCCCATTACAGAATTTTTTGTATAAATGCCCCAGCTCACGTCGAAACATCTTAAATTTATGCAGAGGTAGCGCGTTTTCGAAATGGTGGCTGAGATGGCAAAATTCCACTCAGCAGTCGAAATGGCGATATTTTTATGGTATTATCTAGAAATAAATGTTGATGATTGCAATTTAATAAAAATTGTTGGTTATATTCACTGAATGTGTGATAAATTGAATTGTTATATTCTTTACTGACTTCAACCAAACTCATGAATTTATTTCTATTTCACCAATTATGAGTTGACAAAAAATGAATACTCTTCTCCTAAAACTCATTGAAATACTTATCGCTTTTTATAATATTAAACGAGGTAAAATTGACATCTCTCCAACCTACAAATCAAGGGTGCTAGGCACGATTGGATGCATTGCAGCCAGGGGATATTTTCGGAACGGAGACTTCCCCATACCGGACCGCTTCGGGAAGTAGTGATGGACTTACCACAGCGGGACGCTGTTGGTGCGGACGGTTTTTATCTCCACTTTTAACATTAGACCGCTGAGCCCGCCTTGTTGGAC
This sequence comes from Eurosta solidaginis, assembly GCF_040869045.1. Lineage (NCBI taxonomy): Eukaryota > Metazoa > Arthropoda > Insecta > Diptera > Tephritidae > Eurosta > Eurosta solidaginis. Next base: position 36,892,546 of record NC_090319.1, read on the forward strand.
AGGTGGTCGTACGACCAAGATGAACTCAAAAACTTCTAAAGTAAGTAAGGATGAGAACTAAAAAGCGATGGCGTCGCATGCCCGGGAGGAAGAAATCGCTAACAGTAATGATTCGGACGCGGATAGCGATGATAGTATGCAGTCAGTGCGCTTGGTAGAGGAACATTCTATCAGGACGGACAAAGAACTAACGTTATCCCAACCAACGACGAGAGGTATCGCTTGGCATGGGCCAAAGAGACAGTGCCCTGAGCGGCAAGAGGCAGCGATCGACTGAATCTGATAAGCATGCTTTTAACAGGCAGGAGGCGGAGGGAAAACGCCCCAGTCCCAGAACCAGGAAGAAAACTAGCCGGAATGACAGGAATCAGACCTCAAATTCTGCAAAGCGGAGAGAAGAGGAAAGTTCTAGAAAGCCATGTACCCTTAAAGCTATAGTGCAGAAAGAGGAAATAAGAAATAAGAACGTAAATGCTAATAAGCTTAAGGGAGGTAATGACCAGACTCCAGCTTATTCGGTGATACTAAGCTAACGATGAGACTCCGGTTTTCACCGAGAAGAAGATGAACAAAGTTGCGAACCAGGCCTTAACCCTCAAACGGGCAAACTCGTAATACTGTTCAAATCAAGTTCATATTTTGCGGGCATGTAAATGTTGGCTATGTATGCTTATAAATAAGTTTTCAGTAAAAAATAATGTCTGGAAAAATATTTATGGGAGAAATAGTGAACACCGTTTCCAGACAGTCTTGCCGGTTCACGTGTGTATAAAATTACAAAGAAGTAGGCACGTGTTTTTGAAATAATTGTATAATGAAAAGATCGTAATTCAAACGATTTTCTTTAAATAAAGCTTACAAAAACATAAAGTAATAATGCACTAAAGTTTGGCCTTAACAAAGAAAAGTAACACAACATAGATATTTTTAATTCATTTTGACTGGTCTCATCTTAAAATTTATTTATTTTTGTGATGGTAGTCCCAAAAGCAATTTTTGTCTGTTTGCAATATAAATGCAGATTACATTTGGAACAAGTGGCTGTTTATCCGACTGTTTGCAATGTTTGTAGCGTTTTTTCCCGGTTCTATCCATCCACTTTAGGAAGTGATCATGGCCGTCAAATAACGCATCATCGAGAAGATGAAGAGCCCTTTTCCTACCATTGAGAGACCAGACTGTTCAGATAGTGAGCGATCAATACTTTGCCCCGATGTCTGTCTACCAACTTTGAAAAGGACAAGACCAGCAGCTATTTCCTCACAGAATTGCGGAGGATTGTATTGGTTTTTTCCTTCGGACATATTGCTCAAATCGTTTGATTCCTCAGAGCGCATACGTTTATACAAAACATAAGCATTTGTTGCTGCCATGTCCACAAAGTGATAAAAAATCCTAGTCATAATGTTTCGGCTTTTAGTCTGAATATGATAACCACCGATAAGACTGTCCATCAGATCGACTCGGCCCATGTGAGCATTGTATTCTTTAATGATCTAGGGAAAGTTTCCTTGCATGAAAAGCTTTTGTTTTCTATCATATCTTGATGCTTTCGCTGGTTGAATATCAGTATTCGCTCTCAAAAAAGGTTCAATACCAACATATGTAGATGTCAGACGTACACATTTATTATCCTTCCATAACACCGTGGTCACACCGGCTCCTTAAAATAAGGTCACATAATCGACGGAAAATCCTCTGCTTTCTTTGCTCACGTCAGCGCCAGTTGGCAGCTTGCAAGCAGGAATGCGATTGACCAAGAAATAGGAGGGGACGATATTAACGGTAGAGGTGCGTCCCTTTTTTGTTATACACTACACAGTAGTGTACAGGTTGCTAACAGGAGTAGCGTTCCTAAATATATTGGGCCAACGTCAGGCTATATTATTGATAACACATTGAGTTTTGCGCATTGTAAATCGCGGTATGAATAGAGGGTCCTCGACGGGACATCCTTCTCAGACCATGCATTATCAGCTACAGCATGGAGAAGGGGAAAACCTTTAGAAACCCTAAGGCAACGGACTGGTACAAATTTCAGAAATGTGTATCGGGAAGGCTTGGGCAGCCAAAAGAGGTTAACACCATTGAGGAGTTGGAAGAGTGCAACAACTCTGAAAAGATTCAAAGGGAAAGTAAAGCCACTGGTGGAGTAAGGAGTTGATTTTTCTTACAGGACAAGTAAAAGAGATTCTTAAGTTGACAGAAGTTGTGGAAAACAAGCAGTGCTGGGACGATTATAGAGATCTGTTGTGGATCTTTAAACGTGAAATGAACAGGTCGATGAAGGTCTTAAGGAAAAATTTCTGTGCGGACATAGAATGCTCCAGCGAAACGGCGAGACCGAGGAAAGTCGTATCCAAGGGAGATGCGACCCAGGCACTGATAAAAAGATCTGCGGGGAATGGATACACAGTAGTGAAGATTCCCTTGAGGCACTACTTAACACACACTTCCCGTCATAACTATGCTATAACAACGTCTACACTCCTAATACGTAGCGAGAGGTACCAAGCAATGAAATCTTTTTCCAAGTTCAAATCGCCGGGTCCAGATGGTATATTCTTCGAGTAATCTTCACACCAAAAGCGGGAAAATCAGTCATCTGCATCCGAAGGACTACAGGCCCATTAATTGGACATCTATTTTGCTCAAACCCCTGGAAAGATTAAAGGATGTGTATATAAAATCAAATATGAATGAGGAGTTAATCTTTTCAGCAAAACATGCTTACACCAAAGGGAAGTCAATTCATGCTGCATTGCATAGGATGTTCATAAATATAGAGAAAGCCCTTGAAAACCAGAAATATGCTCTAGGTGTTTTTCTGGAGCCTTCAGTATAAGTCAAAAAATCAAAATCAATTCAATATCTCCAAACGAGTAAACCCAAATCGAACAGTCTCAACTCAATTGAAGTTCATCCCGCCTTTACTAACTGGATTGGCTCGAAGTTAAGCTGCAGAGTAATCATGTCGCCATGGGATCTATGCGAGACAACAAAATCTGTAAGCAGAGGAGCGCCGCAAGGTGGGGTTTAGAGACGTTCACAGCATTGGTGACGCTGGTTATCAACCAATTGCTTAGGCGGTTCGACGGAGGACCAGTCAAACTACATATCAGATGGCGTTACAGTCAGCAACAAAATTTTTCTAAGCGGGGTTTTGCAAGCACTCCGAGTGTATGTCTGCCACATGAAAAGCTCTAAGTGAAAACTCCTCTGCATTACAAATGCCGTTCGGAGTCGGCATAAAACACGTAGGTCCTGTCTCGCCAATTTGTAGAAAAGATTAAAAGGAGCACGACGCAAATTGGAAGAGAAGCTCGGTCTAAAATCTCTTCGGAGGTTATCGCGCCTTACATTTTTATACTCAGTTGAGCAGAGCTCACAGAGTATATTAACTTTGATTGGATAACGGTTGGTTGTACAGGTATAAAGGAATCGAGATAGATATAGACTTCCATATATCAAAATCATCAGTATCGAAAAAAAAATTTGATTTAGCCATGTCCGTCCGTCCGTCTGTCCGTTAGCACGATAACTTGAGTAAATTTTGAGGTATCTTGATGAAATGTGGTACGTATGTTCCTGGGTACTAATTTCAGATCGCTGTTTAAAATGAACGATATCGGACTATATCCACGCCCACTTTTTCGATATCGAAAATTTCGAAAAACCGAAAAAGTGCGATAATTCATTGCCAAAGACGGACAAAGCGATGAAACTTGGTAGGTGAGTTGAACTTATGACGCAGAATAGAAAATTAGTAAAATTTTGGACAATGAGCGTGGCACCGCCCACTTTTAAAAGAAGGTAATTTAAAAGTTTTGCAAGCTGCAATTTGGCAGTCGTTGAAGATATCGTGATGAAATTTGGCAAGAACGTTACTCCTATTACTATGTGTCTGCTTAATAAAAATTAACAAAATCGGAGAACGACCACGCCCACTTAAAAAAAAATTTTAAAGTCTAATTTAAACAAAAAATTTAATATCTTTAACGTATAAGAGTAAATTATGTCAACATTCGACTCCAGTAATGATATGGTGCAATAAAATACAAAAATAAAAGAAAATTTCAAAATGAGCGTGGCTCCGCCCTTTTCATTTAATTTTTCTAGGATACTTTTAAAGCCATAAGTCGAACAAAAATTTACCAATCCATGTGAGATTTGGTAGCGGCTTAGATTGTACGCCGATAACTGTTTTCTGTGAAAAGGGGCGAAATTGGTTGAAGCCACGCTCAGTTTTTATACACAGTCCACCGTCTGTCCTTCCGCTCGGCGGCTAAAACGATAACTTGAGCAAAAATCGATATATCTTTACTAACTCAGTTCACATACTTATCTGAACGCTCTTTGTATTGGTGTAAAAAATGGCCGAAATCCGAATATGACCACGCCCACTTTTTTGATATCGAAAGTTACGAAAATGATCAAAAAAAAAAAAATGCCATAATTCTATACCAAATACGAAAAAAGGGATGAAACGAAGTAATTGGATTGGTATTGACGCAAAATATAACTTTAGAAAAAACTTTGCAAAATGGCTGTGACGGCTACCATATTAGGTAGAAGAAAATGAAAAAGTTCTGCAGGGCGAAATCAAAAGCCCTTGGAATCCCTGCAGGAATACTGTTCGTGGTATGACATATATAAATAAATTAGCGGTACCCGACAGATGATGTTCTATGTCACCCTGGTCCACATTTTGGTCAATAGGGTAGAGGTTGGAGGCTTCGACAGGTTAAGAGAAAATGATTTTTTTAGAGAAACTAGAATGAGAAATAGATAACTCCTTTCATAATTACTGATGCCATGTATGTTTATGACACTTCGGATTTGTGGTTAATATTCCAGGTTAATATTCTACATGCTTTTTTTTCTAAGTTATAATCAAATAACCAAAAACAAAAAATATGACGAAACCTCCCTTTTTCGGGGAGGCTTCGTCAGTCATCTGGGTGGCTTCGACATTGGGTGGGAGGTTTCGACATTTATCAAATATAGCAATTTAACCAGCAAAATAAAAAAAAGGATGTTGGAAAAAACTCTACGATTTTTAATTCATATTTGATGTTATTTATTTCAATACAGTAACACATTTTTTGAACAAAAACATAAAAAATTTAAGCGAAAAATAAAGTATAACTGCACTTTTAACGAACATCTAAATTTGAAAAATCAAGGTTAAAAATAAACTTGCTTTGCACACGTGAAGTTCCTGGTGGATGTTCAGTTGTGGGCAATATACTTATTATATCCTGCTTTGAAACCAAGTGTCTGTCTTCTACAATCGGTTCATAGAAATATTGGGTTTTATTTTGATGTCTGAGGAATTTCGCGACACACGTCGAATTTTCAACTTCCACGACTACACCAGTGTAAAAGAAATTTGTTTTGTCAGTGAACATAATAACAAAAACAAAAACGAGTCGTCTAGACAAGTCATACGTCAATCCATGATGAAGATTTGAACATTTCTTGAAGTAAACCGTTAAGTCTTTTTCCTGGGCAGCTGTAAGTACTTGATTGGAAGAAAACTTCGACTGAAAATCTTTAACAGTTCCCATATTTGTTTGCTCTTTTTAAATTCGAGATATTAGTGTTGTCCGCTTCAAGTTATATTTCCGAGCAGCGCTTGATGGGATTTCTTTTTTTGTTTTATCTCCTCGATGGCTTTTTTCATTTTGTCTTCGTTGATGATGTTTTCAGGGAACTTTCTTTTGTAGATATTTGGCATCTTGATGGCTGTAAAATATTACTTGCTAAGTAAAAACTTTGTCGAAGCCTCCCAAAACATATTGTCGAACCCTCCCCGTGCACTTATTTCAGATTTTTTGCTCCAAAATATACATCTTAGTGTTATTGAAAAAGTCTTTAAAATCAATACATCTTAATTTTATTGCAATATTAATGGGCAGAAAACTCATGTTATATATTCTATATTGTACACTTTACACGCGAATACTTACCAGCAATTTTTACATCAACACTTCAAAAATAAAAAATTTCGTCTGCATACTATCGCCGTTGAACAAGCACTGAATAGCTTTCATGACAGCGTCACACTCAATTTGGTTACTGTTTATTGGTGGAATAAGAACAATGGCAGTAATAACGGTGGCCAAATTTGAAAAAGTCGAAGCCCCCCTCATGTCGAAGCCTCCCCCTTCTACCCTATCTCGAAAACGCCTTCACATATACAACTACCACTACTCCCTTTTAAAACTTCCATTAACACCCTTCATTTGATACCAGGCATGCTTAACCAACGAACCGATATCATTTCGTTACGATATTTAACGTTAATAAACGAAACAAAGTCATTTCGTTTCGTTTATTAACGTTAAGAACGTCAAATTATCGAAATGATTTTGTTTCGTTTTCTGCCATATCAAAACGAAATCAAATCGTTTATGTTGATTATTAATTTCAAACTATGCTGGCAAAGCTGATTGATGGCGGAGTCATTAAAGGTGAAAGCATTAGCCAAGCTGATTGCAACTTCTCTCATGAATTTTGACAGTGCGAACATTTCTCAGAGTATTTTTGACATTACCACCAACGAATTACACAAACAAATTACATGGAGTTTGTGTATGTATGTATGTCCGCTCGCTGTTACCACCTTACGGCTTCACCATGGCTATAGCATTGCCAGCACAATTCAAACACAAAGTATCACGTTTTTGTTAACGTTTTTAACTTTAACGAAAGCTTTTCGTTTCGGTTAAAAACGAGATACAATTTATCTTGATAATTTCTTTATCGATAATATTTCGAAGTGTTTCAACGGAAACGGTGGAATTTTTTTGATAAACGATTAGCTTAACGTTAAGGTGCATCCCTGTTTGATACCCAAATCGTACAAACAAATTCTAGAGTCAGCCCTGGTCCACCTTTATGGCGATATCCCTAAATGGCGTCCACCCATAGAACTATGGCCTACTCCCTCTTAAAATACTCCTTAATACCTTCCATTTGATACACATGTCATACAAACATAAGTTACCCTAGGTTCATTTTCCTACATGGTGATTTTTCCTTATTTTGTCTCCATAGCTCTTAGCTGAGTATGTAATGTTCGGTTACACCCGAACTTAGCCTTCCGTACTTGTTTTTTTTTAACGCCTCATATAAGCGTGATTTTTAGTGGGTTATAATCTGTGAGGACCCCAAAACCGAGGGTTTTGCACCATCACACCATATACCTATTTTTCCATTTTTCTTACATACATGTTATACCAGAATTGAATCTAACTCTGAATTTAACATTTATACATTTTTATGACATGAATTATATCTTTATGAATTACACGTCAAAACACATACATGCGGTTGCACATTGAATTATTTACTAAATTGAAGGACAACCCAGACTTGCGCACTTTTGCACGCAAGCAAAATATTTACATTTTTCGCTCACATAAATTTCAAATATAGGTCACCCTAACATACACTCAAACATTTGGAAGGAAAGGGGAAATGCACAAAACATAAAATTGTGCCGGTCAACCGCGCATCCAATGCACTCAGCTACAAATACAACATACATAATAATTTGGATAAAC